>NC_071393.1:134052656-134317668 GCF_022682495.2 Desmodus rotundus | reverse complement strand
GGCGTTTTCCGCGCCCCCTCCCCCCATTGGCTGCACCCCGCGCCCCGCCCCAGGACCGCAGGCAGCCCTGAGAGGCGGGGTGCAAGGCCCGAAGTGAGGGACCACTGGCTGCGGGAGGACTGCTTCGAGGGGTCGGGAGCCGGCCGGGGAGGACCCTGCGCTCTGTGAGGAGTCGTTGGCTGAGTCGCCGCTGCTGCCCCCCGCCCCAGGTTTGACTGGGGCTCCACGCCAGGAGGCGGTGGCCAGACCGAGCCCCAGCCCAGCCAGCCGGGTGGCTCCCGACGGCGACCAGCCCCGCAAAGGGCCAGAGAAGGAGAAGGACGTGGAGGAAGGACGGCCAGCCCTGAAATGGCGCTCGACTTCCTGGCTGGATGCGCAGGGGGTAAGGAAGCGGGCGGAATGCTCAAGGGGCCGGGGACGTGGGGCTCCCGATCTCGGGCGCCGGAGCCTGGCGTCCAGGATGCGAGGCCAACTCACCTGCCAGCGCTCGGTCCAGCGGCTCGCCCTCGCCCTGGTATTTCCTCGACTCTCAGGGCTCTCGTGGGCGTGAATAGACACCAGGCCCGAGGGTGCCTAGGGCACTGTCCACCCCACGAGGCAAGAGTTTTTTAAGTCCTTCGAGGTACATTGGGAACGGAGGTCTGGGGCCTGGGAGCAGCAATGTGATTTGGCGGAGGCAGGGACAGCCAGGAGGGTGCCCCGCCGCCACCTGCGCCCTCCTCCCCCGAGGCCCCGGGCTCCTCTCCCTCTCCCCTTTTCTGCATCCCCATCCTACCTGGAGCAGCATCCCCAACCTGAGCCCATGAAGTTGAGGCTGCCTCCACTCCTTCCCCTCAGCCATCTAGGCGGAGCAGGAGCCACCAGACTACCTTCTATCTATTGGGCTAGCCTGGGGGGCACCGTAAGGTGCTGGCCGGACCCCAGTCACGCTTTGGCGTGCTACCGCCTTCTTGCGCCTATTAGTGAGCTGCTGGGGGTCGACTCTACGCGAGTGTGCGAGTGGGCCTGACACGCCCCTTGGGCTCACGGGGACGTGTCACCGGCCGGGACACCTTCACGGAAGCCGATCCAAGTCTTTGTCCCCTGAGTCAGTGTGCAATCCTGGCTCTGCTGTGGACCGGCTGTGGGCTGGCTGGGCTACCTGCCTGTTTGGCCTTTAGTTTCTCTGCTTTTACTTGGAGAGTTAATTTATGCAACAGGTATTAATTGGGAGCCAGGTTCCACCACCAGGAATTTGGTGATGAATTGACAGACGTGGCAGGCCCTGACTCCTGGGCAGAGAGATGGCTGGTTGGGTGTCCTGGCCTGCTCGCCCAGACCTCTGGAGCTTTTCTCCTCCAGCACCCGGCAGCGGTGGGCGCCCTGGCGGGAGAGCAGTGCCCACTATCAGTGGCCTTAAGCTCTGGGAGAGAAGAGGCTGGTGAAGGGAGCGTGGGGGGCATGATGTGTGGGAAGGGATTTATCAGACTTCCCCAGTCAGGCCTCAGGAAATCAAGGACTGGAACCTGAAAAGGGGGTCAAAACCCCAGAGGTTTTGGCAAATTGGTGGAGAATTTCCCCAGAACCCAGGTACGAGAGGAGACGGGAAGCAGGGCAGGGGCCCAGTGGGTCCAGCTCTCAGCTGGCTCCCACTCTGCTCACCTTTCCTTCCCCTTGGTGTCAGCCACCTCTGCTGGCCCCTCCTAGGCCCCAGCTCCCCTCCCCCCACCCACCACTTGGGAGGGTGTGGCTCTGGAGGGTGGGGGCTGTCCAGGGGCCAATGCCCCTTTCCAGCTTCTTGTGGAATGTGGATTCTCTCCCCAGAGGCAGCATTCCTTCTGTTTTCCTGCAGGTGTCCAGGGAGCTTGGGGTTTGGAATATTCATCCTGAGGCCTGCCTGCTTAGAGACTGGGCCGGCCCCAGATGCACACGTGCAGGCCCTCTGGGCTCTTGCTCAGGCAGGGCCCCTTCCGGGAAAGCCTTTCTGCCCATCCTCACTAGGCGCACCTAGGAAAGATCCTATCCAAGCTCCAACATCCAGTGCCCTCCCGAGCGGTAGGGGCTTCACCAGCCGTCCCTCTGTCCTACTGGGGTTCATACGCAAGCGCAGGGTGGATAGTGCCCAACTTCCCAGCAGTGTGAGCCGAGGCCCGAGCCTCCCAGGCGAATGAGGGTGGAAGCAGCTGCCAGAAAGGGGGCAGAGGGTCAGTCAGCAGTCCCCTGGGACCTTCTCCTGGCCTTATCTGACCCAGGAGAAACCTAGGCCCTGAGAAGTGGAGGGACTAGCGCAAAGTCATGCAGCATGCCCCTCCAACAGCAGGGCAGGGGCTGTCCTCTCCCCTTTAACCCAAGGGACAGGGACCTGTGTCCCAGGCCTGCCTTCAGCCCCCTACAAGGCCCAGCCCTCACAGGGAGGCTGTCCAGGAACCATGTGCAAATGACGCCCCTACCTCGGAGCCTGGCCCCGGAACCCGATGTTGCTTCCATGTTGGGAGGGTTTGGGCCCCTCAGTGCCGGGAGGCTCGGGGTAGATCACGGCAGTGCTTCTCCTCAGGGGCCCGGGGTCCCTCCAGACTCACTTTCCGTGTGGGGGGAGGACAGCACATTGCGCTGATTATGCGAGTGTGGGTCAGCTGTGCAACTTGCCCTTACAGAGGCGGGGCAGGACCTTGCTGGCCAGCAGTCTGGAGGCCTCCCTTGGGGGCAAGGATAGGGGGAGGTGCAGAGAGAAGTTCAGTGCGGGCAGGTACCCCGGAGTCTCAGCTGATGCAGGGCACTGGCTTCGGAGTTGGGGGATGGGGTCCACGCCAACTGCTGCAACTGTGGCCTCAGGATCCTCTCGGGGTGATGGCCTGGAGGGGCCTCCTGGCTCTCAGGTGACCCTGAGGTTAAAAGAAGGTGGCTTTGGGGGCCTGGAGGCTGGGGGAGGCAGGCCCCACAGCCTACTCCAGCCCACTCCTTGCCTGCAGATGGGAAGATGCAAATTTCTGCCCTGGAGTCCTTGCCTGGGGCCTCCCCACCCAGGCTGCTGGGTGAGGGACTGCCCCTCCCAACCCAGGGGCTGAGACAAGTCTAGAGCCGGAGCAGACCCTCCAGCACAGGAAGGGGACCTCCATCACGTCCAGAATGTGCTTCCCTGGGTCCCCACAGCTGGGGGCCTGGCTTCAAGGGGCTCGGTGGGCTGGACGGGCCCCGACTGGGGGGAGAGGGAAGGCCAATCCTCACACTGCAGGCAACTGCTAGGGTTCCAAAGCCCCCGAATCCAGTGGCAGCCCAAAAAGGGAGGTTCTAGAACTGGGATTTTCAGATCCCAAACGTGAAATGAACACAAAGGTAGATATCGAACTCTGGAAATGACATGTGTCTCAGGACCAGAAACACAGATGTGGCGTGTTGAGGGAAAGACGGACCTCCCGTTCACCTGCGGGTATTGGGGTTCCAGAAGGAGAGATGGCCTGGCGAATAAGTAACAGTGGAAATTTTCTCTGAGCAGGAAAAGGAGAGGCTGCAGAACGACAGGGCTAGTACAGTGTGAGGCAAGGTTGTTTTAAAGAAAAAGGACGCACCCTTGGCACCTCCTGTGACATTCCTGAAATCTCAGAGCCTTCCTGTCAGAACAGATCAGTTATTGAGCCAGGAGAAGAACACCCACTGGGGGCAGATTTCCCCTCTGCAGCCCTGGAAGCCAGAAGGTGCCTGGGACGCCGCAGCCCTGCATGGCTGGCCCAGAACACCTGACACAGAACTGTTCTCTGCCGGCTTTGAAGAAATGGCCTGTGCAGAAGAGCTGATTTCAGAGGGCATTTCCCAGGTGTCATGGGGTTCGAATCCCAGCTCCACCATTTCCAGCTGTGTGGCAGGGACATGTTACTTCCCTGTGCTCCAGATTCGTCATCCACCCAATGGACTAAAAGTCCTTTCTGTACAGGTGTTGACGTGGGGAGGCGGCACAGGTACGAAAGGAGCGCAGGGACTGCAGACAGCAACTCCACGTGTTCGCTGTTCCCATTACACATAAGCACTCGGGGCAGGAGACGGACTCTGGGTGTACACACATACATTTCTAGGGAGGAGAGTGTGGCAGTCACTCAACCTCTCCGAGCCCTGGTTTCTCCTCCCTGAAGTGGGGTGACAAAGCTGCCCAGTCATGGGGATGCTTACCAGGGGCACAGCGTGCGGGCACTTTGAAAGTGTTTATGAGCCATCGTCCTTCGAGGGGGGCTGGCAGGGCCTGGCCCGACACATAACCAAGCATGACTGCAGGGTCACAAGCTGCCCCGGGCACCAAACGGCTCCACTTCAGGATGGGGAGGGGGTGGTAGCAGCACCTGCCACACACCTGGTCCTGGATGGGCATTCCGCTGGGGGGAAGTTGATGCTCACACCGGGACTGGCGAGGTGAGGCCCAGACGCTGAGTCCTCTGGGAACTTGGTCAGCTGGTAAGTGACAGAGAGAAAGTTCAGTTCTGGGTGAGGGTCTGGCCCCAAGTCCGAATTTCCGGAGCGCCCTGCCCGTGCTGGGAGGGGTTGGGAGCAATGGGACTGTCCTAGCAACCACACGCTGTTGTCAGCTGCTGCGAGAGACAGGGTGAGAGAGACAGCTTCAAGTTGGACGGATCCTGGTGTGACCCTTGGGACGTCACCCTCACATGCTCCCCATCCCCCCCCCCAAGGACTAAGGGGCTCACAGGGGGCGGAGCCAGGCACACAGCCAGGAACTGTCTCCTGCTCAGTCTGGCAGCCCTGCGTCGTCCTCCCGGGCACTCCATCCGACGCTGCAGGCTTCTGGGGCATCTGGGTCACAAGTCTTCCTTTCTCCCTTCAGGTGTGGCAGGCGTGCTGGTGGGACACCCCTTTGACACGGTCAAGGTGAGTCTCTGGTCATGGTCTGAGTCTCGGGCCCTGGGGAGGGGCAGGCATAGGACAGAAGCCTGCAGGGTCTGGGTGGCTGGTGGCTCTGTGGCAGAGTCTGCCTTAGGAATGCCTTCAAGGTCTTCATACAGGCCCTAGAATGAAGCAGAATCCAGGTTCTCTCTGACATCCGGGGGCCTTTCCTCCAGGGTTTGTCCCCACACTTCCCAGTGGTGGCTGAAGGTTGGGATCCACCCAGGGCCTGGCCAGCTGAGGCCAGGGGACCAGCTTCCCCTCGCCCAGAGCAGGGACCCCACAGTGTTCTTGCAGAGCTCCTCCCGGCAGCCTCTTAAACAAAGAGAAGCCTGGCGGGAACACACATAAATGCAGAAAAGTCAAACCTGTCAGCATGCCCCGTGGATGTGGCCTGCACCCAGCAGGGACAGTCACAGTCCAGACACCGAGTGATCCCTTCCTGAGGGCAGGTGTGCACCTGTGGAGTGGTTGCGGGTGGGATGGGCACTTGTTCCCTCTTCCGAAAGCCCCATACCCTGAGCAACTGGCCGCTTCCTGGTTCTCAGACACCTCGGAACAGAAACCGAGGAGACCCATGTTCTCCCATTGGGAAGTCCCGGCTAAGGTTTTCCCTGTTTGGGGGGTTTTCTGTCCTCAAAGCAGCCAAGTCGAGGCCTTACCTTGCCTGCTCACGGGATGGGGGGGCAGGTGGCGGAGGGCCAGGGTGCCTATAGTAACCGGCAGGGCAGGAAGCCAGACCTTTGTCCACTGTGAACACTGACCTTGGCCCCTCTCCCACCATGCGTGGGCCGAGTGCAGGCAAGCACAGCGTCCCTGGCTGGGGCGGAGGTGGACTTCGTGTCTCCTCTTTTCTGGAACCCAGGTGTTCCTTGGCCAAGGAAAGGACTGGGAACTTCGGGCTGGGTGTCCTCCAGTGGAAGAGGCATCAGGGCCTGGCCTTGCACATTGGCTCTGACCTGAACAAGGCCTGGCCCTGGGCCCGGGGCGGGGCCCACGCTACCAGCTGACTGGCTCAGTGCCGTGGTCCTGTCACTTGTGATCCTGGCCCAAATGGTCTCCTCCGCACGGTGAGGGGCTGGCCGGTGCTCCTGGTGTAACTTATGTAGGATGATGTGCCAGTTCCAAGGGGCCCGGGTTTCCTTCCGTCCCCCTGCAGGTGGATTTGGGGAGGAGCTCGAAGGGCCAGGCTCTCTGGCCACTCAGGGGCCCGTGTTCCCTCTGGGCCACCGAGAGTGAGGTTCTGGTGCTGCCTGTCCGCACGGCTGCCCGTGCTCTGCCGGCTGCGTCCCGTGAGGCCTGCCCACAGCCCAGCAGTGGCCGTGTTTCTCTGCGTTTATACCTCGCGGTCATGTGTTGGAAAGGCCGCTGGAAGCTGCATCAACCCCAGAAGTGGCTTTGATTCACTTCCTCAGCCCCGCTTTGCGGAGGCGTCTCTGAGCTGTGCCTCAGCCCAGGCCTGGCCAGGCCTCCTGCAGCTGGGGCCTCCGTCTGTCCCCACCGGGCCAGCAGCATGCCGCCTGGTGCCCCCGCCCCTCGGAGCTCCTGAGCCAGAACAGGCCCCCCCTGCTGTACTCGGGGTGCTGGAGCTTCTGCACCCACTGGGTGGATGCCCTTTGGAACCCTTCTTACTTGGCACCTAGAAAGAGGAAATCCATTTGTGACTTTTTTTTGGTCACTGGCCCGCCAGCATTCCACCTGGGCAAACCTGTCTGAACAAGCTGTTTCTGGTGACAAAGGGGGAAACCCGCCCCCAGGGCCACTGCTGTCCCTCAGCTGCCGTGACCGCCCTGCTGTCCCCCAGGGCTCGCACTGTTGCCTTGTGCTGGGTGAGGGTCGTTGGTGGGCGGGTTCCATTTAATGTTCTACCGGCTTTATTTTTTCACTGGCTCTTTCCACTGTGGAAGTTGAACACTGCGCTTACAAGCAAACCGGGACAGGGAGAACAGCGAATGGCTGGCGGCAGACAGGCCTGTCCTCACCTCAAGGGCCTCACCTTCAGAAGCCCCTCCGCCGGCGCGGCCCCGTGAGTGGCTGCTGTTTCACTGTGTTTAATGTCACACCCACATTCTTCGTTTAACTTTCTGTTACGGAAGTAATGCAAGTTGTAAAAAATTGTAACCGTTACAGAGACATATAAACTAAAAAGAAAAAAACCCACAGTCCTTCAGATGGCCTCCCCCCCCGCCCCCCCCCCCCCCCCCCCCGGTAATGCTTTCTACTGAAAAACGAAAATGCACACAGGCCCGCACATATTCTTGCTTTTGCAAAAGTGGGATTCGTGTCCTAGCTCCGCCGTTGAAATGGACGTTGAACACTCAGGAAAGAACGCAGGTGCTGAGTGCCCAAATCTAGAAGCTGCGGGAGAAGGAGGGCAAGGCCAGACCCCCGGAAGTCCCTCCCCTCGCCAGGCCTCTGCCATCCTCACTCCTGAGGCCGGAGTCCATTTTATTAAAATTTGGTTTCCCTCCGTGGAGCCCAGAACTCCACCCCCTATCTGCAGCCACAGGACCTTCACCTGAAGGTGGTGGGCTGTCCTTCCTCAGGTGACAGGATCCTAATCAGTCCCAGCCCGCCTTCACCAGGGTGTGGCTCTCCCAGGGCTGGGAGGGGCTGGGGGGTGGGGGCTGGCCCCAGGGCTCCGCCCAGATGTGATGAAACTTGGTTGTTTAACCTTGCCGGAAGTGCCCCACCCATGGCAGAAAAGAGGCTGTCATAGGTGAGTGAAAGCCCCAGCCACCAGGTGAACCCCTCGCTTCTCTTCTACTCCCTGAACCAGACCCTGGGCCTGGACCCCGCCCTGCCCCCCAGAGTTCCCTCCAGGCCCTAGCAGTGGGCAGGGATAGCAGGAGGGGCACTTGGGCCTGGCACAGGTCCTGGGTTGGGGGCCTGGGCAGGGCTGGCTGAGGAAAATCATCCCCCCTCTGGATCAGGGGGTCTTCATGTTGGGGTCTCTAAGCCCTGGAGGGAACTAGGAGGCTCCTGGGCTTGTGTACAAGTGGCCACTTTTCCAGGGGTGGGGCCATCGATCCTCCCTGGGCCACATTTTGCCCCCAAACCCGGTCCCTCGGACAACAAGGGCTCACCCCAGGCCCAGGGGTCAGAAACAACGGGGAGAGGGGCCTCTATGGTCTCTTGTGGGGCCCGACTGGCCTGGGCCTGGGCGTGAGTGGAACTGTCTGATCCACACAGACTTTGAGGCACCGTGGGGACCCTGGCTGGGGAGCTCAGTGGGTTAGAGTGTTGTCCCAGTGCACCAAGGTTGCAGGTTCGATGCCCGGTCAGAGCACAAACAAGAAGCAACCAGTGAATGCATGAACAAGTGGAACAGCAAGTCGATGCTTTTCTCTCTTCTCGCTCTGGTCCTCTCTCTCTATAAAAATCAGTAAATTGAAGACACTGCCAGTGTTAAAAAAGTCCCCAAGGAGGGGACAGCTCTGCTTCATGCCACCTTGGCTAAAACAGCCTCTGCGTGGTGGTGTCGGGAGCCACAGCGAAGACAGATGTTCCTCCAGAGATGCCAGAACACGGAAGGGAGAAGGAAGCGCCTCTGAGCCTCTGTCTCCCCATCTTTGAAAGCACAGCAGCCGAACCCACCCGGGCCAGTGATTACCACGCCCGAGACCCGTGTCCCGCTGCCTGGCACAGACAGGCCCTCACCCGTTGTCCTGGTCACAGCGAGGATTTCTGAGTCCAGGCCAGGGAGAATGTAGCTTTGCCCAGCCCCACCCCACCCCTGTGACACAGATTCCAAGTTCAGGAAAGGTCCTCACGGCTCTGCACCTGGGGCTCGCTTAGCCAATGCAGGGATAAGCTGTCAGTCAACAAAGAAGACTTTCACACCTCAGGGCCCTTGGGCCTGATCCCCAGGCCCAAGTTGCTGTCAGCTGCTTTCCTGTGACTTAGTACTAACTCCTGACCTCTGTCTCCACAAGGGGCCACTGGCAGAGGAGGCATGGCGCTCTGTGCCCAGAGCTGCAGGCCCACCCCTGATGAGGGGAGCTGAGGACGGGGTGTTAGGTCAGGAGCCCCCTTGACATCGGCCATGGTTTGCCACTGAGACAGTGGTCAGCACACTGCACAGTGAAATGGGGGACCTGGAGTCCCACGTGGGGCAGAGGTGCAGCAGCCACCAGAACCAGAAGGTGTCTTCACACCCGAAGACAAAGCAGGCAACTCCTTGGAATACAACAGGACTTACTGCAGGGCGACTGACGTCCAGGAAGACCGGGGTGGAGCGCAGCAGCCCGCCCCACAGCCCCGTAGGTGCTTCTCCGCTGCCAGGCCCCTCACAGCGCCGTGCACAGTGCAGCTCCGGCCCTGGGGACGGACCAGGCAAAGGACAGGAGTGTGGCAGTGCCAGGGGCCCTGTACCTCCTCGTGGTCTCATGACAGATGACTGCTTATAACTGACGCTATCACCAGCTTGATATTTATCTACGTTGTCACGCTGTCCAGCTGTTAGGGACAGAAATACTTGTGGCCGTATTTTAAGGAACACAGATAATCAATCATCAACTGGAAGGCTTTGAGGAGCTCACTGAGGACAGTGAGGACGGTCATAGGTCACAGCGTGCAGCTTCAATCCGTGACGCGGAGATGGAGTTGGTTCTGTTTGCATCCACATCTATCTGAACATGTAGAAGCTGCTTGTCTGAGGTCTCGGGTGGCCCCAGCACCTCTCCTGTCATCCGGTGGCTGTTGGCTCACTGATACCCCTCCCTGAAGAGGCATGGTCCCTGGCCTCAGCCCACCTTGGAATTCAAAAAGCCACAGGAATCCAGCTACCTGGCTCCCTGCCCTGGGGTGCTGTGGGAGCTCTGGCTCCAACTGGCTGACCTGTCCCTGGGCCCTCTCCTTCCAGGTGCGGCTTCAGGTCCAGAGCCTGGAGAAGCCACAGTACCGAGGGACCATCCACTGCTTCCGATCCATCATCAAGCAGGAGAGTGTGAGTGGCTGGGGCCCAGGCAGTGGGGGTCAGGGGCGGGAACCAGCTTCTCGGAAGCTGCCGGGCCAGGCTACAGGCTGGGAAAGAAGAGTCGGGCCTACTGGGGAAATCATGCATTTGAAATGGTTCTAATCAAATTCTGTTTGGCCCTCCTGAACACCTGGGGCGGGCTGGGGCAGTGAACACCTGCGTGCAGACTCCCTTGGTAAGTGGGCTGGGCTGCCCGAGCCCCCGAGCAGGAGGCAGGTGCCTGACTCCTCCCTGCGCCCCGCAGGTGCTGGGCCTGTACAGGGGCATGGGCTCCCCGCTCATGGGGCTCACCTTCATCAACGCGCTGGTGTTCGGCGTGCAGGGCAATACCCTGCGGGCCCTGGGCTGCGACTCGCCGCTGAACCAGTTCCTGGCAGGCGCGGCAGCGGGGGCCATCCAGTGCGTCATCTGCTGCCCCATGGAGCTGGCCAAGACGCGGCTGCAGCTGCAGGACGCGGGCCCGGCCCGCACCTACCGGGGTTCCCTGGACTGCCTGGCGCAGATCTACCGGCAGGAGGGCCTGCGCGGTGTCAACCGGGGCATGGTGTCCACACTGCTGCGTGAGACGCCCAGCTTCGGCGTCTACTTCCTCACCTACGACGTGGTGACGCGTGCCCTGGGCTGCGAGCCAGGCGACCGTTGGCTGGTGCCCAAGCTGCTGCTGGCAGGCGGCACGTCAGGCATCCTGTCCTGGCTCTCCACCTACCCCATGGACGTGGTCAAGTCGCGGCTGCAGGCCGACGGGCTGCAGGGCACCGCACGCTACGAGGGGATCCTCGACTGCATGCGCCAGAGCTACCGTGACGAGGGCTGGCGCGTCTTCACGCGCGGGCTGGCCTCCACACTGCTGCGTGCCTTCCCCGTCAACGCCGCCACCTTTGCCACCGTCACTGTCGTGCTCACCTACGCGAGAGGCGAGGAGGCCCAGCCTGAGGGTGAGGCTGTGCCAGCTGCTTCGGCGGGGCCTGCACTGGCCCAGACCTCCAGCCTTTGACGCCTGACCCCCATGTTGTAGAGCGTGCCCCTGCCCAGGGCTCTTTTGCAGACACCCAATACAGACAGAAATTGAGCCCCCTCCTGCCCACCGCCCTGCCCGGCCTCCTGAGCTGCCGTGTGCTGGGGAATCCATCAGGCCTGGGCCCCTAGGTTGGGCTACCTCAGCTTCGACCTTGATGGGCTCATTGTTCTCAGCTGCGCAGCGGGGCCCTCATACCTGCCCTGTGCAGTCGGAAAGCTCAGCTGAGCCTGTGCAGCTACTGCAGTGCTACCGGCGGGGCCCGGGGGCTGCCACCCACTCACCACCACCACCACAGGCTCTCCAAGACCCACAGATGGGTGGCCCAGTGACTCACCCAGCACATCCTCCCCCTGGCGGAGCTCCAGGGCACTCCGTGGCCACCTGTCTAGTCTCTCCATTGGGGACAAAGACCTCTGCTGCAGCACCCCAGCTTCTCGATACAGCAGTCCTGGGAATACTCACCCCTGTTACTGCCACTCCCATGGAGAGCGACCTGGGGTCCCACCAAGAAGTCATGGGTTTGCTGGAGGCTCCGTGTCCTCCTGGGGCTAGGGGTTGGGAGAAGGAGAGGCCAACGGGAGGAGATCTCAGCACTGTAATACAGCTGCGGCCAAGGAAGTCTTCCCCTCTGGGCCTCGGGCCACCCACCTGTAAAATGGGGACACGGGTCAGCTGATTCTTGGACCTCTAGCCCAATACCCCCAGCCAGAGCCTCCCCCCAAGGTGTGCAGAGAGGTCAGCAGGGTGATAGGGTCCCCCATCCCCAGCCAGCGGCGTCTTTCCCAGGCAAGCCCCTCAGTGCCTGGTTTCCTGTGAGGCTGTGAAGGGCCTGTTAGCAGGCACAGGTGGGGCCAGTCTGGGCCCCTCCGAACAGAGGCAGCTCCTCTGCCCAAGAGTGGGGCTCTCCCCAGGAGGCCACTGTGGCCAAGGAAGACAGCACTCCTACCCCGGACACCGGGTGTCATTGTACAGAACCCATGAGGGAATAAATGTTCTGTTTTTTAAGAGCCCAGCTTTGTGGATTGCAGAAGGGGCTTCACTGCACACCGCTCCCTGGAGTCAGAGGGGCCGGGTTGGTGGCCTGAGTGTCCACGGGCCCTGGCGGCAGCCCTAACTATGTGACCTGGGGCGGGCTGGGGGCACACCTGGGCCCAGTTTTCTCATCTGCAGTATGGGCCTGACGGAGTGTGAGGATTGAGGGCGTGGAGCTCAGACATGCTGGACGAGGCCTCAGCGCCCACAGGGGCCCCTTGAGTGCCTGGTCATCCCAGTGATGGGGGGTCCTGGTCCCCACTCAGCCCCCCACTGGCAGGTCAGGCAACTTGTGCTGTGAGCTCCCTGGGAGGCCCCAGCTGTGGTGAGGGCACTGAGAGGGATACCAGCTAGGGTCAGACACGGCCTTGTTGGGGAGGGTGATTAGACCTAACCCAGCACAGGAGGCCGGCCCACGAGGGCTTCTAAGAGAAGGCCCTTTCCTTCCCAGCTACCCTGCCAAAACTCTGCCCACCTGCAGGGGGACAGGAGAGAGGGCCCCCAGCTCTCCCTCCAGGAGGGGAGCCAGCTGTCCTGTGACTTCCCACCCTGCGTGATCCCAGCACCAGCCTGTGATGTTGAGTTTGTCTGCAGTTTCCAGGGACAGGAGGCCAGGGCGGGGCTGGTTGTGACCCCTGGGGGAATTG
Organism: Desmodus rotundus; assembly: GCF_022682495.2. Taxonomy (NCBI): domain Eukaryota; kingdom Metazoa; phylum Chordata; class Mammalia; order Chiroptera; family Phyllostomidae; genus Desmodus; species Desmodus rotundus. Next base: position 134,305,130 of record NC_071393.1, on the reverse strand, counting down.
TCCTCAGGTCCCCCCACCCTGGAGTCCCAGGCAGCAGCCCCCTCCCCGCTGAGGTCCCTGGCCTGTCACTTCTCTCTGAAAGAGCCCAGGTCAGCCAGCGCCACAAGCCAGGGTCCCCCACTCCCACCCCAAGAGCTGGTGGTTAAACATTATTACCACCAGATTGAGCAGGAGGAGGGGATGGGAGAGGTGTGGGGTTTTTATCCATTTATTTCCTCCTGGATTTAAACTTATTTATTCTATTTGGAATAAGTAATACATTAATGTGGTAAGAAAACAAACACAAACAGAACCCAGGCTGTGTAGTGAAGGAGGAGAACCTGGTCCCCACCTCCTCCACGGCCAGCCTGCCCCTCCCTCGGCCTCCAGTTCCTGGTGCATATCCCAGCACATCCTGGGTGAGTCTCGGTGCACGGGAACAAGCCCACTCCCTGCAGAGCGTGGCCAAGTTTTCTTCCCTTGATGATCTTGGAGCCGAGGGCTACAACAGACGTTTCTTCTCTGAAGGCCTGGAAGGTCAGAGTCTGAATTCAGTGTCCCAGTGTCCACTCCGGGGGTTCTGAGGGAAGACCTTTCCTTGCCTCTTCCAGTGCCCAATATGCTCACAATATGGCTTGTGAGCATATTGGTCACTCCCGGCCTCCATCCTCACACAGCCTCCTACCCTGCGCATCTCTCTCCCAAGGACACCAGTCATTAGCTTAAGGGGCCATACTATTCCAGTGTGGTCTCATCTTAACTAACTACATCTGCAAGGACCTGGTCCAAACAAGGGTACAAGTCACAGGTTCCTGGGGGATGTTGGCAGATCCCCCGGGTGCCTAGTCTTCCTGCCTTTTCTAATAGAACCCCAATTGGCTCTGGGCTTCTCTGTGTCCAGATAAAAATACTTTTCCTGACCCCCGTGCAGCTAGAGGTGGCCACGGGTCGCAGGTCTGGTCAGTGGCATGAAAGAGGTCAGTGGCTGGGGCTTCTGAAAAAGCCCTGCAAATGGGACACACACACCCCTTTCCCCGATGGCACAGGGACAGGATGCCTGCGGGCGCTTGGTAGGGCCGCCGACCCTGCTGGGTCCGCAGAAGACCAGTCACTTCTCCACTGCTTCATGCACTGTCCCTTGGCTTCCCTGTCACCTGCAGCCAACTGCCTCATGGTCAAGGCGAGGTGCTGGTAGGTTTCACTCAGAGGAGGGACCACAGGAGGCTCTGAGGTGAGCAGGCTACGCGGGACAAGACCCAGGCTGAGGAGGCTGCTGAGCCAAAGGGCATCTTGAGGCCAGAAAGGAACAGCTGCCCTGGAAGGCGGGAGGGACCACTCTGGGGAATGAATGGTGACAGATGAAGCCCCTGTGGAAGTCTGAGGGACAGTTGGGGTCAGCTTGTCCCCGTTTCACAGGGCAGGGCGGCATCCGTGAGAGGGAGCGTCTGGCCCTGCCCACCTCCTCTGGTGCGGACACTGAACTATACACGGCAACTTCTTCCCTTTCCTGTTTATCCCCAGGGACCTCAGGCACACAGAATGAGTGACGCACAGTCCTCCGTGTGACAGTCCCCTCGCTGGCCAGGGCCTGGCCTGCTTTTGCTTGTTGTTCAGTCATTTCTCCTAACTGCAAGCTTTGGGTTCCACACTGTGGGGCCCCCATAGCCCTCCCTGGGGATGGCAGAGTCTTGGAATGGGCAGTGGCTCAGGCCTGTGTGTGCCCTCTTGGGTTCCCTTAGCCTCTGTTTTGCAGTGGAGGACGCGGGTGGGGAGAGCCTGGTCCAGAGTCACACAGTTGGTGCTGGGGCTGCACCCCTTCCCCAGGCCTAGCCGTGCATCAGACAGCCACACTCTACCCCTGGGCAGGAGCTCCCCAACAGCCATGATCGGCCTGGGCTGGCTGATGGCCAAGTTCCTGTGGCTGCAGTGACAGACACCCTGGAGTGGGCCGTTCCAGCAGCAGAGGGAGGGGCAGGGACCTGGACAGGTTCAGGAGCCTGTGTGCCCCTCCCCCCCGGGGGGGAGACAACGTCGTCAGGGACAGGCAGCGGTGCTCCACACAGTGTGACGCTACTGGGTGGGGAGTGTGCCCGGGAGGGTGGTGGGCAGGTCCGCAGTGCACACGGTCCCATCTCTGGAGCACCCTCCGTAGCTCGCCAGGTGCGGCGGGCTCCTCTGCCTGTAGAGCAGGCCCTGAAAGCCACCCCTGGATATCCAAGGGGGTTTGGGAAGCCAAGTGGGCAGAACTGACGCCTGAGTGGATGTGGGGGGGCCAGAGGTGGGAGGCCACCATGATGCCCCCTTTTGGCTTAAATGTTCGCAGTGGATGGTGGGGACATTCGCTGCAGCAGGGACACAGGATGGAAGCAGGAGGGTGGGGGGTATGCTGGGCCGGGGGGCTCTAAGTGTTTGATTGAAGGAGGAATGAACGAATGGACAGCTGAGGGCAAAGGCTGCGGAGTCTAGGGCCAGCTCCAGTTTTGCCAGAGAGCAACGAGGGAAGGCAAGAATGTAGGGGGGAGTGAAGCTGGGACACAGGGCTGGTGGGGCTTGATGGTGACAAGTGACTGACCAAGGACACCAGAGTGGCAGTGAGAGCTGCACCCCAGGACAGAGACGGAGGGCTGCAGGTGTCGGGAAGCACAAGGTCTGGGGCCACCGTGGCAGTGGCCAGAGTCGGGTTTCAGGAGGACCAGGCCACAGGTGGACCGTCCTCCAGCCCCCATGCCGAGGTCACCAGAAGAGGTGGGTGGGGAGCGGGGGACCCAGCATTAGAATGAACACAGTGACCCGGCTGACTGCGGCAGAGTGGGGTTGGGGTGGGGGTGGTAAGACTTGGGGGTGAAGTGGGCTGAGGAGGTGCCCCCGGCCCCTCCCTGTGGCATCAAGACAAAAGTAAACAGCAGCTTCCCCCCTCTCCCCAACCCACACCAGCTCCCGATTCCATCCCAGAGAGGAGGGTGGTCAGGCCACCCCTCCCCGGGTCCAGGGGTGCACCAGGAGCCCTGCCAAGCCCGGGCCTTACTCAGGTGGCCCCTTCTGCAAGGGCTCCCCTATGGTCCTACAAGGGAACCATGCGTGCCTTTCCCGCCCCCCTCTCCTGGGGGCCAGTCTGCCGCCAGCTTCGGAGGAAAATAAAACTCCTGACTGGCCCAAGGTCACTGCCCTTCGGTGTGGCCCAAACCCGAGGACTTTCCAACCTGGCTGGCCTCCCCGTGTGTCCCCTCCCAGCACACGTCCATGTCCCCTCGGCACGCCCAGGGGTAGCAGCTGGAGGTCGAATGAAAGACACCTTCCCTCGACCTTGTGGGTCCCCATGCTGGGCAGAGTGCGCCCGCGGTGGGCACGGGTGGCCGTAGGCGCCAATGTACAGCTCCCCCACCACCCCGAGCTCTGGAGACCGCCAGGCGCCGGTCCCGGACGCGTACTGGCCGCTGAGCGCGTGCGCAGACCCCGCCTCGCGCCGGCAGCACAGCGCCACCTGGGGCGGCGCCGGCAGGACTGGCAGTCCACCCCCAGGGGCTGGTGCACGTGGCTGGAGGGGATTCTGCCCCCGCTTCTGGGACACGTGGCAGGAGAGAGGGAGCCTGGGGCAGAGCTTCTCCCCCATGGCCCCTCCCCGGCACCATACCCCCCGCCCCACGGCTTACCTGGCTCGTCTTCCCGCATCTCCTCCGCTCAACACTTCATGCGACTTGTCATGCGACTTCCAATGCGACTTCCGTTAGCACCTCTGCGGCCTGAAGCCCTGGTGCTCACGGGGTGCGAGACCCTGGGAGCTCAAGGGAAGCGGGGCTCCGGAGGTGAAGGGCTGCGAGGCGGGGAGAGCAGGCCAAGCTGGGGCTCGGCTTTGTAGAATGTGGGGAGCCCACGCTGGGTGTCAGTTAGGGGGATGCTAGTGGTGGGGTCCACGGGCCGCTCCGTAACTTGGGGCCCGGGGTTCTCTCACAGGGGTTAGAGGCGAGTTCAGGCAGGGGCATGTGGCTGCGGAAGAGCAGCAGGGCCGGCCAGGCCCGCGTTTTAATTCCAGCCGTCCTGGCCTTTGCCGACGACCCTCCTCCACGGCATGGGGCAAGGCCACGGCGTCTCTCCATGGGTGGTTTGGAGAGGAGAACGAGGTGGTGTTCACGGTGGCCAGCACGGTCGCGGGCAGAGTGAGGACCCCACAAGTGTTACAGCGAGGTGGAGATGCTGCAAGTGCAAAATAGGGGCAGTAGGAGCTGAGAGGTTACTTGAAGGAAGCGTCCTTTGCTGGTAAGAACGAATCAGGAGCTTCCACGCCTGGGCCCCAGGGACCATGAGGGCCTGCAGCCAGGAGTTCTGGGTAGGGAGGCTCAGGGAGAGAGGTGGCCTAGAGGCTTGAGGAACAAACCACCACCACAGGCGTTAAAAAGCTTAACAACATTATGCGTTTATTATATTTTATAGAACCATGTTACACATGCTTGGTGCTTCAAACTGAGTTATCATTAAATGTTTTTCTGGATGCAAAGCCATCTTGCTTGATGCGGATGCCTTAAATGCAATAATACTTCTGCATCTATGACCTATGAGCTAAGGAAAAACCAAGGACAATTCCAGAAATGGCAAAGAACATTGAAGAAAAAGATGCACATGAAACGCAATGCTAAGTCCTTGAACCAGGGCCTACGGAGGTTACCATAAAAGTGAGTAAAAACATAATTCTATGAAAATCACTTGACCAATCACCATCTGGAGATAAGCGAGCCTCATGAGTTGTGGATGCTGTAGAACAAGGTTTGGTACCGACACCCTCTCCCCTCCAGTGGAAGCAGACAGCACGTGGCCCCCAGGTGGAGCAGCCAGCAGAATACAGCACAGCAACAGCCCCCCACCCCGTGGCGCCCGCACTCGTTTCTCACGGGTCTGAGAGTCTTGGATGACAAGCAGTCAATCTGATCAAACCTGCCACTCTCTGGAAAACCCATCAGTGCGCTTGGAGATGAATGTGACGCTGCCCCCCACCTTCTGCAGACTCCCATGGGGCGCCCAGCCTGTTTTCCCTTCTGGTTTTTAAAAGGGGTGTGGATTAAGTGTGTCAACAGGATGTCGCACACCCCTCCCCGCAAGCCTCGCTCCAGCCCCAGCTTAAACCTCCTCTCTGAGGGCCCGCACAGTTCCACGGCTCAGGCAGCAGGGACCGGAACACAGCCCGAGCAGTAACAATCAAAACCAATCAAGGTCATGAGTTAGGGTGCAGGAGAGTAGCCGGCCACCCAGGCAAAGCTTCCCCATAAGCAAGCAGTGCCTTCTGCAGCGCTGGAGAGCAGGCTGTGGGGTGCACAGACACGCTGCGAGGGGACAGAGCTGGGAGTGCTGGCTCCCTCCTCTGCCTCTGGGTTACAAGTTCAGATGCAGTGAATGCAACTGCCAGGACCTGCCAGGCCTGACCTCTGACAAGGCGCTGACCTGCACTAACACCAGCGGGGCAGAGGCTGTCCAGGGACAAGCAGGGGGCTGGCTTCGGTGGCCAGCAGAGCAGCAGAGGAAGCCCTACAGCCAGGTCATGGCATTAAGTGGACACCTGTCAGCAGCTTCTGCTCTCGCCACCATCTTAACCTCTGGGACCCGTGTTCTTGCTGGTGGTCAGATGTAGAGGACAGAGAAGGAACTCAGAGAATCAAGGTTAATACCACGGCCTTCCTAAACCGCGCTGATCCTGGGACACAGGTCGGACACAGTGACCAATTCTCTCTACCTGTAAGGGGGCATCGGATGATCAGATTTCCAACTGACAAACTTTTAGAGGGCCAGGTTTCCCCGAGCCACAAATTCGGAGATGAGCTGCACCAGGTAAATTTGCTGCACAGACTGGGAGCAGCACCAAAGGCCTCTGTCGCCCACCCAGGCGGATGGAGTGGCTCTGGGCTGCCTGCTGGACAGACGGGACTCGTCTGTGAAGAAACAGACTAGGCCTCTTGGAAACACTGGCAGGCACTGGGCTTCCTATGCTGCCAAAAGGTTTTACTTGACTCAAATTTAGCAAGTTGAGTGACATTTAAAAGAACTGCACGTGAAAACCAGATAGGAAAAAAAAAAAAAAAACTTTTGATTTCCCTCAAACCCCCAGGCCTTGGATGTGGGCATAGCGCACACCCTGTATGAAACCAACAGCGAGAGTTCAATGTCACCTTGGAAAATAAACGTCACTCTGTGGTGACAGTTCTTCATACAAATATTATACTCCCCCCAAGCCCTGCTACCAAAAAGGGGGGAAATAAATCCAAAAATAGAAAACAACATCTTATTAAATGTAAACTTATCTTCTGGGCTTTTATATTACATATCCTAAAAACATGCATGTATTTCAGCTCAGATATAAGAAAATATGTCTATCAGTGTTATTTATAAATCAGATTAACCCTCAAGACCACTGACTCACTGTTCGAACACCATTTCCAAGTTTCATGAAGGTGAACCACAAGCAAGCTGGGTCTAAGCCACACCCAGCAAGGAGCACCTCCTCTCGCTTACTTTCTACACTAAATCAGGAGCGCTCCGCCAAAAAGGACCGTGGATGCTCAATTTTCTTCAAACCCCCAATCCAATTCCTTCCAGAAACCAGCTCTGCAGATCGAGAGAAGACACGTGAACAGAGATGGAGTCAGGAGGAACGATGACTACTCCACTCAAGAGACAGGGACGGAGATGACCAAAGCCATTCCCCTAGGGGTCAAGGCAAGGGGCACCTCCCTCCACACAGGGGCCTGGCTCCTACAGGCCACGGACCCCGGCATGGCTCCTGGACTGCCAGCGCGTCCCCACAGCACAAGGCTGCCCTGCCGGGGACCCGTGGGCAGGAGTCCCGAGCAGCTCCAGGACCAGCTCCAGACCGCTCACCTGACGGCGGGGAGGGGAGGTATGGGCACTGCAGCACTGGCGCCCGGGGAGGCCTTTGCCCCAGGTCTAGCCAGAGGACCACATGCTCGCGTGGGGCGCTAGGCTGCAAAGGGGACCTGCACCAGGGCTTACCTCTGCTCCTCCCCGTCAGAGACAGCAAAGCCTGGCTTACCCAGCGACAGCTGGCTCTTCTGATTTAACTCGGCCCTGCCAGACTACTCAATGGAAAACAGACTCTGAACGAATAAAAAAAGTGTCTCAAGTTAAATTTTTCATCTATGATTCAGAAGGCACTTCAAAATTCCAGAGAGTCACAAGGTCACTGGGACCGGGCCACCAGCCCTGCACAGGACCGGTGGAGAAGCTGTAGAGACAGGGCTACGTTTTTGACCTGATGGTGTCCTGGGCATCTTGTAAATAAATCTCTGGTATTAGCTCCTTTGTCAATTGCCCGGCAGAATCAAGCAAACAGCACAAAGACACACAGTAGGTTTGAACTCGGAACAAATAAATGGGACTTTGCTTATTGGGGCAGTTTATAAAACATTCTCACGGGCCTGATGCTTGACTCAAAGTAAGACTCAGAAGTCATAGTCACACATGTAAGAGGCCGCTGTGTGAGAGGCACAGTACTCGTCGAGCACAGTTCCCTTAGTCTCACCACCCTGCCAGCCAGCACTCAAGTGTCCGCTTGGAAGCACGAAACCAAGCCGCCGGCACTCAACTGCTGCGGGTGCTGGCGTTACAGACCCCACTGCCAGGGGGACCAGGGCGCTGCAACCAAGCAGCCCGTAACGACGAGCCACCCGAGGGTGGCCTGGGCAATGGACACCTGCCGGCCCCTGCCGGGTAACACCTTACCTTGAGAACACAGGCCAGGGCACACCTGTCAGTCACACTTTTGCTGGGGGTACTCTGAGGTAGTTCCTTAACTCGGGACGCCTGTTACCTACTCTTTCAGAACTCAGTCCACACGGGAAGTATTAAAATACCCATGAATCGCTTCAATCACAAGTCACTGGAATTGAGTGCAAAATAAAGGAGACTTGAGTTGCTTTATTTAGCTTCCAATTTCTGGGAGGCTCAAGAATTATAATTATTCTGGACAACAAAAAGAAATAAGACTGTGCTTACAGATCTTTTTCTGCCATACTCTTTCTGTAGGATTGCTATTTTATTGTTGCCCTTTCTGTTACACGATGTACACACCAGGTGTTAAAAGGTACAATACATTCTACAACTGAGCACCACTTTCTGTAACTGAACAGGCAAAGAAATTACACTGAACATCAGCATCTGGCAGTATTTTTCAGAAAAAAAAAAGGTGACTAAAATGGGTTTAAATTGATTAACACTATTAAATCACATCTAATATTTGATACTACATGATTCAATACAGCTATACGATACAATTATACAAAATGTGTTAACATCAAAGAATACAACCAAAATTAAGAGAGCAAACAAAACCTATATAACTTTTTTTACAGGAAAATACTTTTGAAGTATGCATGTAACTGCCCATTCTTTTAAAGAAAATCTACTGCAAGCAAAGTTACCAACCTCCAGAAAAATCACACATAGCATTACTAAGCATATCCCCAAAAAGTGTACAATATGCACACTTGGAAAATACAAAATTAAAAAAATTGTGAGCAACAGGTGAGCTTCATATTTATAAGAACGTGAAAAGAAGTCCCATGTTCAGCACTTTGTATAAAGAGTTGTCTTTTGATGCGAAGTTCATGAACTGGCCTCCGGCTGGGGCCGCACTCTACAAAAACACCGTGTTTCTGAAACGAGATTACAGAGCCAGATAGAGCGCATCTTAGCAATGTCATCTTATTAAAGTTTTTTTTTTTAATTTTTACTACTTTATCAAAACATGTCCCTTAGGTGTGTAGGATTCATTTTTAAAATTCTTTCCTAGAAACAATATACAAAGGAGAGGTGTATTTATTTCCGATCATACTCCTGGAAGATGCTTCCCAAGGCCGAGAAGATTCTTCTCTTTCGTCTTCTCACTGGTTGTTTTTGGCCTTAGCGTGTGTTAAGATGTGAGATTTCAGGTTAGTCGACTGAGCAAACTTCTTATTACAACCGTCGAAGGGGCACACATAGGGCCTGTCTCCGGTATGGATTCGCACGTGTGTGCGCAAATTGAAGTCCAGTGAAAAGCGTTTCCCGCAGCCTTCGAACGTGCACTGTCGGGAAAAGACCAGAGAGAACCCGCTCAGCGCAGAAGGCCAGGAGGACAGACTGAGCCTGGACCCAGCGTTTCCCTCCCTGCCCCGGGGCGGGGGCGGGGGTGGGGGTGGGGGTGGGGGAGTCCAAGCTGCAATCTAGAATTAGTGGGCATGGGGCTCTAACTCTGCACAACGGCCTCCTAAGACCCATGGTCTAGCCGCCCCAAGCTGTTTAAATACAATGTAAGAGAAACACAGGCAGAACAGCAAGGACCTCCTGACGTACTATGTTAAGGTCCTAGTACTTGTGTACAAATGAAGTGAAGGGTTCCAGAGCCACGGGTGAAGAGAACTAGGTGAGGTGTCCTGGCTGCACTGTGAGTTTGCCCCTGCTCAGGGGCTTCCGAAAGGAGACAGGATGATAACTGTGATAAACTCTAGAAGTTCTCTGACAATTAGTGGTTCAATACACTCCTGCCTGCAGACTGAATTAGTGTTAAGCTTGCTCTTGAGCAATCCTGTTTCTCCTGATGAGACAGATACTACATCCGGTCTCCAGTCACAGTGAGTCACTGTGACCAGTGAGTCACAGGTCACGCCGAGCAGGGCAGGAGCCAGGGCAGCCCCTCCAGGGACGGTCTGGACCCCAGGCGTTGCCGCTGCCTGCCTACACTTGCGGGGTGCAGAGGGGAGGGGCTGGCTCTACCTGAAAGGGCTTCTCTCCAGTATGAACCAGTTGGTGCCGTTTTAGTTTTGAGCTCTCAACAAAAGCTTTGCCACACTCCGCACAGACGTGGACGCGAGGGCCGTGGGTGTGCAGGTGCTTTCTCATGGCGGAGTTGTCCCTGAACATCTTTGTGCAGCCCTTCGAACAGAGAGAGAGGCTCAGTGGTTCACACTGCAGGTGCGCAAAGGGGTCAGCCACTGAACAGCCTTCACTGACACGTTACAACAAAGCCCCCCCAGCCCCCCGTTTTAATTTCACTTAGTATTACGTACAAATATTAAATTATTTAAGACAGAAAACAGCTGAAAAAGGCCCTATTATTTAACCCTTGTTTTACAGATGAGGAAACTGAGGCTTAGAGATGTCTTTAAGTAGACTTGCCCAAGGTCACACACCACTAGCAGCAGGAAGCTGGGAGTAGAACCCACCACCCCGGCTTCCAGCTGCACCACAGCTGCCTCGCCCAGCTCCGTCCCCCACATGAAGCAACAGAAGCCCTGGGAAACAAATGGGGCAAAGTGACGGTGGACCACCACTACCTTTGGTGGGCCCCACATTCTGTGCTGCAAGAATGGGCTGTCATTCTCCATCTCCTACTGTCCCCTCTTCTCTCTTTGCCTCTTTCCCCTTCTTGACAGAGAAAGAAGCAAGAGGGTGTCCAAGGAAGAGCAACTACAGAAGAAAGTGGGTTGGTGAGACACCAGGAAAGCCGCAGGCCGACGGACAGAGAGCGGGGGGGGATGGGCATGCAGCGCTCAGAGAAGCGTGTCCTGCGATCTCTTCTGCAGCTGCTGCCCAGTGACGGGGTGGCCGGGGACGGCAGACAGCGCCACAGGAGCACAGCACAAGCCAACCAGTGCACAGCTTCACAGGGAGAAGGGTGGGTGGGGAAGCCACGGTCTTTCGTCTTGACCCCTGGGCTGAGTTTCCATTTAGAAAATGGAATTTTTAAGAAGTAGACAGAGACGCTAGAGAGATGGCAGGCACTCAAAGGCAGAACTGGTTTCAAACGCTCATGTGTATTTTGCCCCAACGAGTATCGCTTTCCATTGCGAACTCCCCACAGGAAGAGCGTTAAAAAGAACCAAGAACTCGTGAGTGCACAGGGACCAGAGGTGACAACACGAAGCTACGTTTGTCCTTTTCCAATCCTTCATTTTAAAAAATTCTTCATTCCATTCAAGAACTCTGCCTTTGTTTTTCTGCATCTGTGTCATAGTTTCAGTCAGTTTTACACCAACTAAGTTTGAAACTGACCCAACCCAGTACCTCCAAGTATCTCTTATCCTTTTATTTTAAAGACTAAATCACATTTGAAAACAATTAAGGACCCCTCTAGCAACACACGATTAACAGAGTAAATTAAGAAAATTGTGAAGGAAATAACAAAGTCTTATTAGGCTTATTTTAGCAAACCCAAAATAATCTCCAAGCTCCCATGAGGTCCCGTAAAGGTCCACAGGTGAGACACAACCCAATGTCTTAAGATTGTCTTCTTAATGATCCGAAAAGAAGAAATAAAACCCTGACATAGCATATTCAATACATAGTAATAACAGGAACACTGGCGCCCTACAGTAACCCCATTAGTGGCATTTAAATTGGAGTGGCTTGGCCTGCACAGAACTTGCACCACAAAGGGTTACAGCCCCTCCCTTCGTCTCAGACATGCAGGCAGAGGAGAGCGCAGACTTCTCCGCTTTCTCTAGCACTCCACCAGCAGTCCGACGCCTCCCCTAGCGTTACTTACTTTATGAGGGCAAGCTATTGTTCTTGGAGCGTCATCTTCTTTAACTTTTCTTGGCTTCATTCTTACCAAAAGAAAAAGAGAGAGAGAGAGAGAGATTTGTAGGAGTGGGTAGACTCAACTGGCATCCACCGTGCATTCCCTACAGTGCTGTCCTCCCGGCACAGCAGCTCCCATTACTACGTGCTTCCACCAAGGGGGCGGGGCGGGACAGCTCGTCCGGGAGCACCTGGGAGTGAGAGGCTCTCTTCCCACTTTTGGGGTGAGAGCACTGCCTCGGGTCACATGGCTAAGAGCCAGCTGGTGGGGCGGCAGAAGACGGCACTGTGATCCATCTGTGCAACTCGAATGTCGCCCTTTCCTAACAGCCACTGAACCAGAGGGCCCTCCCAGTGGGAGCGAAGCAACATATCCAAAAGCAGTTGCTGTGGAAAAAGAGATGCCCTATAAGGAGGAGCAATGGATAAGGGGAGGGTCTTAAAAATACACACCCCAATACAACTGCAGGGGTGGGTGGGTGGCGCATTCATACCAACAGATCAATCTTTCACATCTCTTTTTAAAAGGAACCTAAGAGTCCTTGTAAACAGAGACTTACTCATCTGCACGGAGGTATAATAACTTTGGAAGGGAACTGTCGGCACTGGCTACTTTGAGGAGCTGCCCCAGGACTGCAGGACAGATGGGAACGCCCCATACTCTGCACCCTGTGTACTTTTTAGTCCACTATTGGTTTTTCCAAAAGCTAAGAGCCTTTCTCATAAAGAACACAGGTGCACCTCAAGAGGGGTGCAACACGAGTTCGGCTCCCGTGGGCAGCCAAGCAGGCCCTGTGTGGAATTACTATCCAGAGAGCCTGCTGAGTAGGTAACTTACCTACCTGCCGTTTCCACCGAACCAACATTTGGTGTTCTGCCAGACCTTTCTCTACAAATACTCCCTACGGATCTGTGTGTGGTAGAGGGTGAGAAATTAGGAGTTCCTAGAAAAAACCATTTAAACCTCTGCCACAGATGTTCTTTTCGCCCCCAGTGTGGCCATCGTGTGCTCCAACAGGAGGATGCGTATTTAATGCACAGCCGAGTCCATGATCCCTCACACGAGTGACTTTACCCCCACTTTGTTAGACTTCTGCTGGCATCTTTCTTCCCTGAGCTGGAGACAAGGACTACCTGGTGCTTTGTACCTTATAAATTACCTAAACTCATGAGTCACCTAGTTAAACTTCCGTGCCCAGAGGAGCATGGGTGAGACAATTTATCTGGCAGCTGTAACTCATCTCTACAGTGTGATCAAAACTGTACAAATGTCCTACCTTACAGGACAACATTTTGGGTGTGCTGCCCCCCCCCCCCACCCCGCGCCAACCCTACTGGCCCTGTACTTCAGAGTGTTGGCAAATGTTGTCTCAGTGCCTGCTGTGTGCGGGGTCATGAACTCGCGGCCTCTGCTGTCTCAACTACCGTCAGTCCTGGAGTTTGGGTGGGAGGTCACAAAACTAGGTCGGACAGAAATTTGATGCCACTGTGCCACCTGGACATTGTATCAAAGCTTGATAAACTAGTGGTGCCCACGAGAGGGCTCTACTCCAAATATTAATTAAAAAGAGCACATTAATAACTAAGCTTTGGTTATTCCCAACTGCGAGCGCTCCCCTCTGTCTCCACCGCAGAGGTGACCGCACGGCTGAGCGTCCAGACTCACACAACGGTACTCACCTACAAGAGAGTCCACTGTGCTGCGTGCAATCCTCTCAATGAACGAACTTTTACAAACGCCCACTGGGCTGGCCAAGGAGCCGTGCAGACCGCCGTTTCCCCGACCCTCCCATCTCAGGTTTGAGGCTGAGGTGGCGGCAGTGAGACCCTGCGCGGCCCAGCTGGGTCCCCATGCCCATACACTTTCTTACTTTATTCCCAGGAACTTCATTTGAAAAACCATGTTTTTTTTATCATGGAAAACTTCAAATATACACGAAAGTCAAGAGAACAGTACCATGTATCATTTACCCAACTCTCAACTTTTAAAAAATGTTACTGAGTGCTGTTTTCCTTAAATGTCATTTTCAAAATGTATGTGAGTCTTTAGCAATATAATTAATTTCGGAAAGCGAGTTTAGAGTGCATCTGGCCAACGAGGAAGGGGAAGGAAGTGCAGCCACTCTGAAGTCCCCTGGCAAACCGACCTTGCTCTCGGTGGAGCAGCGCCCGAGGCAGTGGGTAGATGCCGGCACCTTTTACTCGTTATTCCGATGCAAACCCCGGGGAAAGGTCATTTCCCAAAGATATATACTACTTTTTTGCGAATAAAAACTCAAATCTTCACAGCACCAACTGACACATAACTTGCCAAACAAAAACACACAAGTTTGCAGTCCAGAAACTGTGAAACTGACTGCGACCACATGCGTGGAGTGTCTTCCTGACCTGCCCGAACCAGTCAGAAGTGACCGTGACAGCCCGTGTTCCGGGACCGCGGTGCCCCACAGTGACCTTCTGGCCAGAGGCGACGCTGCCGACAGCACGGGCACTGCGAACAGACAGACTGGGCTGTGGGGCGTGATGCTGACCGCCTAGCAGCCCTAGCTGCAGGACCTTGAGCAAATTACTTAACTTCTCAGCCTCAGTTTCTTACTCTGTAAAAAGGGGCAGTGCTACCTGCTTCAGAGCCTGAAGACTGAAAGGGGCCGTGCACAATCAACTCTTGGGAAACAACAGCTATCGTGAGCCCCAGCTGTGTGTAAAATGGGCCGAGCTAAAAATAAGTTAATTCCTTTAAAAAAGAAAAAGCCAGTTATACTTAAAAACCCAGAAGGTTCTGGTGCTCCGAACCACCCTTTTCAACCAAAAGCCTGTGAGACTGGAGACAGACACAGGTAAAAGCAAAAAGGCCCCCGTGACGTGCTAGGGACTACAGAGAAGCCAGGCACTACCCAGAGAAGTCCCCCCATTCAAGTAAAAATGGACCCTCTCTCCGTGGCGCGGCTGGTACTGTGCTGTCCCCATCTGCATCTGTGCGGGAAGACACAGTCAAGGCTGGACTCCAGGGCCAGACATCACAGGAAGTTCCCAGCACAATTTCCTGCAAGGCGCTGTGTAAGCCAGCAGTTCCCGCCAGATTAAAGCTGTGATGTCCCAGAAGCCGAGATGAACGTTTCTGAAGCAGTGACTCCTGAATGAGAATAAGACTCTTCTCGGCAAACCCAGCTGACTTCAGACTGGAACCACTGACCGGGGTCTGCGCGGACCGGACGGAAGTCCCGTGTCATATGGCGGGCACTTGCATTCATGGCGGAGAACTGTGCCAAGAGTAATGCCGCCTCAGACAAATGAGACGGCGTCTCCCAATAACAGTGCATGGTCAGGTGACGGTGCACCCAGCTCCACGATCATATCCCATCCTTGCGTCAACCCTGTGGTCAAGGTCTTGGTGGGCAGTAAGCGACAGGGCAGCCACCCTGGGACTGACCTAAGCATTCTTCATACTTTAGATAACGAGAAACGGATAAAGCTGTCAGTTTAATCAGGAAGTAGAATTTGCCAGGTTCCACTCACCCTTTTTGAAGTCTTTAATAAAAAGACATTTCAGGAAAAAAGTCACCCCATAGTCCCACCCCCCAAACACCGTGACTTCCTAACATGCGCCACTATTTCTTACACATGCTCACACACCGACGGACTTACTGAGCAGTCTAGGGTCAGTGTGCAGGGGCTCGACACTTGCTGGGAGCCGCTGCCACTCTGGTCCAGAGCCCCCGCAACCCAGTCTGCGGTGGAGGGAAGAGCAGCCAACAGCAGGGCCCCCAGGGGAAGAGCATGAGGAGTGGAGGCCAGCGGAAGGTCCTGTGGGTCTTTGTAAGCAGAGAGGATGGGCTGTGGCCCCCAGGTCTGAAAGTTGGAGCCTCAGCCCCCACTCTGAGGCTTCTGGGAAATCCTACTTAGCTGGTGTTACACACATTCTCAAAAGGTGGAGACCTAGCAAAGTGGGGTGCTCCAGGCTCCCATACTTCTCACCCGCACTCTGTGCCATCAGAGAGATTTGCTTAGTTCTCACGTGCTCTTTTCAGGGTGCCTTGGAAAACGGGGCAAGAATGAGCCTACGCCCCACCTTTACTCTGTGTACATCGTCAGGATGAGCAGGAGCTCACTCTGTTCTGCACACAGATGAAGTCTCTGCCCAGTTGACCAGAACGGAGAACAAGCCCTCACAGACTCAGGTGGTTATGGGAATGCTCCTTCCGGTACAACGTAGCTGTGTGCCAGGGCCGCGCTTCACGCGCTGGAGTCCAACAGGGCAGTCCTGTGAGCTCACAAGCCAGACACTGTCAGCACTGTGTCCCCATCCTGCCCCTGGGCATTTCTGAATGTCTTCTTATTTTCAGAAGACTCTTTCCCACACCACCAAGATCTTCCAGCTTCTAACCCATTCTGTCCACTACTGAATGGAGTCAACTTTTCTGGAAGACACTCTCACAACCCACCGACTTCCTTCACTAACTGGAACAGGTTTTCCAGACTCTTGCACAGCTGTCTTCTTGGTTTTCTTTTCACTCTATTTTTTTTTTTAATGTATGATGTTATACTTGATCTTAGCCAAAAGAGCAAGAAGCGATGTTAACTTATTGATTTTAGAGAGAAAGAAAGGTGGGGGAAGACAATGAGTTGTTGTTTTACTCATTTATGCATTCACTGGTTGAGTCTTTTATGTGCCCCAACCGGGGGTCGAACCTGCAACCTTGGCATATTAGAACAAAGTTCTAACTGAGCTCGCTACCCGGCCAGGGCTTCACTGTATGCTTTAAAAAAAGCCTTCCTTTGAAGTTCGTTCTGACTTTACTGGAATACACCCTCAAGGAACCTCCTCAGAAAGCATGCGTGCAATGTTAAGATAAATCTTGTATCTGATCGATAGCTTTGCTGGATCAAACTCTATGTCTGGCCCTGGCTGGTGTGGCTCAGTGGGCTGGTGTCATACCACAAACCTAAGGGTCGCTGGTTTGATTCCCTGTCACAGAACATGTGTGGGCTGGGGGCCAGATCCCTGGTTGGGGCGGGCAGGAGGCAACTGTTCTCACATGTTGATGTTTCTCTGAACCCTTCTTTCCTTAAAAAAAAAAAAAAAGAAAAAAAAAGAGGAGAATTCTATTACTGGCTCTGACCTATGTGGCTCAGTGGCTTGGGCATTGTCCTGCAGAGCGAAAGGCCACCAGTTCTATACCCGGTCAAGGTACGTGCCTGGGTTGTGGGTTCCGTCCCCAGTCAGGGTACATGCAAGAGACAGCAAATCAATGTTTCTCTCTTTCTCCCTCCCTTCCCCTCTCTCTTAAAAAAATTGTTTATAATAATTTTTCCTCAAAAACACTGCTCCACTGTCTAATTATCCATTGCTATTGAAAAAAAAGTCTCTTTCAGGTCTAACGATCTTCTTTTGCAGGTGACCTGTTGTTTCTCCCTAAAGTTTTTGGGTTCTTTGTCCTTAGTGTTCTGAAGTTTCACAAATGGCCCCTTTGAGACATCTGCTGCCTGGGCCCCAGGCCCTGCTGGTCCCCTTCCCTGCGAGGAAGGTCTCAGGCATCCATGACACAGAGAGGCCAGGCCACTTGGGAAACAAACACAGAGGCTTCCATTCCATGACGGTGACACGTGCTGCCCGAGTTTAGTGCTGAAAGACCCTGGGCTTTTGTTCAGAGGACTGGGGACAAGCTTGCAGACCAGCTGCCCCTGTTTTCCAGCGAGGGTGGACAATGCTGAGGGTCACCAACACCCGATGATGCCCACACGCAGGCTCCCTCTCTGCCAAACGCCCACTCTCCGACTGAGGTCACTTCACAGCACCCGACGAAGACACGGACCCCTCCCGCTCCCGGTCCTTCTGGGACCGCGCTGGCTTTCCTGATGTCCTGTTTACTGCCACCCCCTCCCCTGTATCTGACTGACCTTCCTGCTCTGTCCCTGGGCCCTCTCACCCGCTGAGTACAAGGGCTTCCTCAGGACTTTCTTCGGGGTCTTCCTCTCCAAAACCACCCGTGGGGGCTGACTTACCTACACTCCTGAGCTTTCAGCCTCCTCCCATCAGAGGACTCTAGCCCTAACTTCCAGAGACCACCCTAAAACCGGAATGGTGTGTCACCAGCATCTGAGACCAGCCCAGCACCCTCTCCCCATTTCCCATCACCTAAGGAGCAGAGCTCAAATCACCCTTCCCCCACCTGCTGCTGCCACCGGTCGTGCTGCTCTGAGCACACGTGGATGTGGGATGTGCACCGTGCGCTCTCACCATTCCAGCAAGCAGCCCACCGAGGAGTCCCGCCCACCAGAGCTCAATGCTCCGCACGGGGCCAGATCAAATGCCCCCCCCCTCTGCAAAGCATCCTCTGACCCCTGTGTCCCAGCCTGTCACATCCTCATTGCAGTCTGAGGGCAACAGGAAGAAGGGCTGACTTGAAGAACACGTGACAATAGCGAGCACTGGCAGGGCACTTGGCCCATTCTGCTCCAAATCCCTAACCTCACCGATGACTATGCAGCCTACAGATTCCGTCTGTATTTGTATTGGGGGTGGGGGTGGTGCTAATATTTGATACATAGGCAAAAGCGGCAGTAACAACGGAAACGCACTGTCATCAACAGAAGGACTATGTGGGTTTCCTGTGCAGCTCGTTTCACTGGAAAGGAGAACAGGGTTAGAACCCCTTTGCTAAGACACAATGGAATTCTTAAACTCATTGGACATGTGGGAAACGGAGGTCCAAACGTCAAGTGTTTGCCCTCCTCGTTCTTGGCAGGCCTGGGAGGAGACACCAGGACACTCCAGGACCTCCAGCTCTTTCCTACTCCGCTCTGCTCTCAAGAGAAACAAAAAAAGGTGCCCCACCCTGTTCTCAGATGGCGCAGGAGCACACAGGTCTCTCCTGTCCTGACCCGGCCCTCACCTGAATTTCCCAGGTGTTACAGGCCCCATCCCACCACAGACTGGAAGGCGGAGAAGACCCTCCGCTCTAGGGTCTGTTAGTTCGTTTCATTTTATTTCAGGGTGTACTCATGGGTTTTCTCATATCCTCATCAAAGCTGCCAAACAGGCCCCGGCCTGCGGCTCGGCTGGTTGGAGCACTGGCCCCTACACCACAAGCTGTGCGTTATATTTCCCAGTCAAGGCACATACTCGGTTGGGAGTGCCTACGGGAGGTAGCTAAGTAATGCTTCTCTCACATGGATGGTTCTCTTTCTCTCTGCCCTCCTTCCTCTTTCTCTAAAATCAATAAGCATATCCCAAGTGAGGATTATAAAGAACTTTTTTGCCAAACACTACTGGAAAATAAATAACGTAAAAAGGGGCAGAGGTACCCTGGATGGTGTGGCTCAGCTGATGGGAGTGTCGTATCATAAACAGACAAGCAGTGGGTTTGATTCCTGGTCAGAGTGCATGTGGGAGGAGGGGGGCAACCGATCAATGTTTCTCTCCCCGTCTCTCCCGTCCCCTTTCTCTCAAATCAATAAACATGTCTTCCGGGGAGGATTAAAAAGGGGGAGCGGGGGCAGAGGCCTCTGTAGGAGCCCAGCCTGTTTCAGGCAAAACAAATACCAAGTGGGTATAGACCTTCCTGATTGCTCACCTTGGACAGTCACAGGGTCCTGGCCACGCACACCTGATCATTCCCTGTCACTCCAGCTTAAACGAACAAGGCCCCGGCAGCAACATTGTCGCTGCTGTGCCACCCTGCCCACAGGCGACCCCTCCCCAGCGGCGCTGTACAAATGGAACACAGCCCCAGGTCTCCTGCAGCGTAAACATATCCATTTCCAAACAGATTTTGTGCAACTTATTTATTCACAAGCAACGTCATTTATGGAATAAAGGAGTATTTACTTCATCTTACTGTCTTCAGTAAGACAGTGATACAGTAATAGCACAGTTACTACTAAAAACCACCTGCTTCTCTTTTTAAGTTTCCCTAGAGTAAGAACACAAACTCAGGCACACAAAGATACAGCTGCAAAAATACAGTTTGGAAACACTCAAGTATGATTAGAAGAGTTCTTGCAACTTACCTAGCAAATTCTGCCAGCTGTTTGGGGTCTGAGAGGTCAATGCCAGGGATCCCTCCCGGAGGAAGCTTCTTCCCCGTCATGTACTCTGAATAATCAGGAGGTGAGTTCTCGCCGATGATCTGTTCTTCGACCACCGTCTCATGGTCAATGTCTTTTTTCTCATCTGCAGCACACCAAAAGACGGCCTTAGCTGAGGGAAATGTCCATGTGGCTAAATGCACTTTAAAAACTATAAAAGGTGTTTTCAATTAGCAGCTTCTGAAGTGGATGATTCATACTAAGCACCCAGTCTTTCCCCTCAGTCTCCCAAAATCCTGTTTCTGCCTGAAGGTGCCAACATTTTTGGTGCCAAACCAAGTGGGTCTTTCTGAGTGTTCCTTCCCTGCTCTACCCTCTTCATCTGGTTTATCCTTAGTGTCCTGCTTCTCCTCCTACCACCTCTCCGGGTCCTGCCTTTCGCCTACCACACACATTTCCTGTTCACCACCAGCCCTGCCCCACTGATTCAAGCCTCATTCGTAGACTTCACCTTAGGAAGACTCCCACCGACCCCTCCAGCCTCCTCACCCGGCACTCTTCTCCTCTCTCTCCAGTCCAACGGCACTGGCCTTTTAGTCCCGCAGTCACGGCCCTAACCTCATGCAGCTGGCGCTGATGACTTGTAACTGCAGCTGTGTGGTACCCTTCCGCCTCTCCCACCAGACTGCCAGCACCACAAGGAGGGGCTTCTGGTCAGTCCTGATCCCCAGGGTCCCCAGAGCCCTGTTCAAAGCCTGTGTACAGCTGGCCCTCAATGAATATGTGTTTGAAGAGTGTAGGACAGCTCTTCCAGTCCAGAAGGCGGCGTAGGTAAACACAGCTCACCTCTTTGCACACATCAAAATTACAACTAAGATATAGGATAACCACAACCAACACTCAGAACTGTCAGAAACCGAGTTGAGTGGAAGTCTGACAACTACGGAATTAAAGAAACCACATCCATCCAGACTGGTAGGAGGGGCTGAGATGCAGAAGGGGCTGGTCCCTCACCTATGGGTGGTGGATAAAAATTCAGGAGGGATATCTCAGCAGCGAGGAAGTCCCAGCCCCACACCGGGGCCCCCAGCTCAGAGTTCCAATGCCAGGAAGATTAAGTCCCCACAACTTCTGGCTGCAAAAACCAGTGGGGACTGAGTCAGTGGAAGAAACAGCCGGAGCCTCAAGGAGTTCCCCTTAAAGAACCCACACACGGACTCACCTACTCATTCACTTCCTCTGAGCTCCAGCACTGGGATAGCAGCTTGAAAGGCACCAGGGGCATACAGGGAGGAACTGAAGTATCTGGCATCAAGGTAGGAGCTGGGGGACAGCTTTCTCCCAGACAGAAAGGCGGGCAGAGGCCATCCTCCCTTCTCTGAGCCCTCCCCCCACAGAGCCACAGAGCCTGCAGGCTGGTGCCATATCTGAGACTCCATCAGCCTGGCTAACAACACTGTTTGCCCTCCCTGGAGACTCCCAGACCCTGGTCCCACCCAGGTACAGGCCCACCCAAGCTATTAACCATTACTTTTGCATATGAATGGCTGGTCTTGGCTCATGTTTCACAGCTTCCCAAATCCTATCAAACAAGGAACAGCCAGCCTCAGTGAGTCCCCAGCCCTCACACCTCTTATGAAGTGGCCCCAGACACCCGCAGTAGCAGCAATCAGCCTACACTCCCAGCCCAAGTAGCAGCCATCTCAGACTGCTTTATAGCTCAGGCAGGGTGGCCCAGGGCAGAACACAGGGGAAGGTGGCTGACCTTGGACTGTACCACCCAGGAAACCCTAGAGCCTGTGTACCCAGTGGACAGCTACAGACCATGCTGAAGCACCACCACCCTGCTGCCCCTGCAACAGGTGATCCTCCAGGGAGAGCGGAGGTTGGTGCTCAGTGGTCACAGCCAGTCCTTGCAGCTGACTGGCCTGGGTAAATCCCTCCCATTGATCTGCCCACAGCAACCAAGGCTCAAGTACAAGATGACCGTGTACTTAGCCCACATGGAGGACACACCCTGAGTACCCAGCCTGGGTGACAGGAGAGGCTGTGCTGCTGGACCCTACAAGACACCTGCTGCATTAGGCCACACTACTAAGACAGGGAGTCAAAGCAGCTCTACCTACTACATGGAAACAAACACAGCCCTGGCTAATGTGGCTCAGTGAGTTGATCACCAACCTGCGAACTGTGGGGTCGCCAGTCTGGTTCCCAGTCAGGGGCATGCAGGAAGGAATTGATCAGTATTTCTCTCACACACTGATACTTCCTTACTTCTCCCTCCTATCCCTCCTCTCTAAACAAATTTTTTTTCTTAAAAACAAAGAAACAGAAAGGCGGCCAAGATGAAGAGATGAAACATAGCCCGAATGACAGAACAGAGCAACACTCCAGAAAAGGAACTAAAGAAAATGGAGATAAGCAGTCTAGCTGGTGCAGAACTCAAAACACTGGTTGGAAGGATGTTCCAGGCACTTAGCGAGGACCTCAGCAGCACAAAAAAGGTCCAGTCAGAAATGAAGGGTACACTAATTGGAATAAAGAACAATTTACAGGGAAACAACGATAGAGTGGATGAGGCCAAGAACCAAATCAATGATTTGGAACACAAGGAAGAAAAAAAAAACAATGAATTGGAACAAGAAGAAGAAAAAGGAATCCCAAAAGATGAGGACAGTGTAAGCCACAGGTGGCAAACACAAGGCCCAGAGGCCGAATCCAGCCCTCCACCTTGTTTACCCAGCAGCAGCACCGAGCTCCCTGCCCCTAGTTAAGGAGTAGTTACATTTATACAGTCCTGAAATTACATTCAGCCCTTTGAAGGCAACCCGAGGCTGATGTGGCCCCCGGTGATCATGAGTCTGACACCCCTGGTGTAAGCAGTCTCTGGGACAACTACAGGACATCCAACATTCGCATCACAGGGGTGCCAGAAGGGGGACAGAAAGAGCAAGAAACTGAAAATCTATTTGAAAAAATAACGCAAGAGCCCTGGCTGGTGTGGCTCAGTGGATTGAGCACCGGCCTGTGAACCAAGGGGTTACCAGTTCAATTCCCAGTCAGGGCACATGCCTGGGTTGCAGGCCAGGTCCCCGGTGGGGGATGCGTGAGAGGCAACCACACATTGATGTTTCTCTCCCTCCCTTCCCCTCTCTCTAAAAATAAATAAATAAAATTAAATAATAATAATAATAATGAAAGAAAATTTCCCTAATGTGGTGAAGGAAACAGACATACAAGTCTGGGAGGCACAGAGTCCCAAACAAGATGGATGCAAAGAGGCCCACTCCAAGACACATCATAACTAAAATGCCAAAGGTTAATGATAAAGAATCTTAAGAGCAGCAAGAGAAAAAGAAGGTAGTTACCTACAGGGGAGTCCCCCTAAGACTGTCAGCTTATTTCTAAAAGAAACTTTGCAGGCTAGAAGGGGCTGGCAAGAGTCAAAGTGATGAAAAGCAGGGACCTACAGCCAAGACTACTCCACCCAGCAAAGCTGTCGTTTAAAAGAATTCATCTTCACTGAGCCATTATTATATAAAATGTTAAAGGGACATTTAAATAAAAACTACGAATAAAATGGCAATAAATACATATCTATCAACAATTAAAGCTGAAAAACAAACGAAGCAAGCAAGAAGAGACAGAATCATGGATACAGACAGCATTTGAGAGAGTGGGGTGCTGGGTGGAGGGAGGCAAAGGGGGGACAAGGGAGAACAACTGGGATAACTAATAGCATAATCAATAAAATATAATTTAAAAAGGGAATATATGATGTCTGTAACTCTTGTTTTACCACCACCTCGAATCCAACAGGTCCCTGAAGAGGAACACTGACCCCGTAATTAGTCTCCTGCGGTGCAGACACCAAATCCTATTGCTCATTTTTAAAGGGTCTCTGTCTCTGTCCCACTGGCATCAACTTAGTTCTGATTATTATCTCAAGCCTGAAATGACTGCTGGAAGTGGAAGTTCTTACCTAATCTTCAGAGTTGTGTTCTGCTCTAGTGATGCTATAAAGCCGCAGGCCCCAACCTTTTGGCACCAGGGACTGGTTTCATGGGAGATGATTTTTTCATGGACTGGGGTCAGGGTATGACTTTAAAGCCTGCCACCAGATGCAGCTTAATTGTCACTTACCACTCACTGACAGGGTTTTCATGAGAGTCTGCAAGCAACTGATTTACTACAGGCCCTGTGCATCAGACCTCTCTGCCAATGATAATCTGTGTTTGCAGCCGCCCCCAGCACTAGCATCACCGCCCAGCTCCACCCCAGAGCACCAGGCATCAGATTCTCCTAAGGAGCGCAAAAGCTAGCACTCCTATGAGAATCTCACACCACGGCTGATCTGACAGGAGGCAGAGCTCAGGGGGTAATGCCAGTGATGGGGAACTGTAAATACACATGAAGCTTCACCCACTCGCCCGCTGCTCACCTCTTGCTGTGCGGCCCAGCTCCTGGGGGCTGGGGATACCTTCTACAAAGGATAAGCGGATACAGAAAAGAGAGTGGATACACTTTTGGCTGTGGCCCCAAGCCTTAACAGAGGTATGCTTCAACCAGGCACCCTGGGCCCTGTGCTGTCTGGTCCCATTTTAACCCACCCAGTCTCTCCTGTGTGTCGCCTGTGCACATGCCCTCCGTACTCCCACCGGCTGTTTTCCTCAGGGATCAACTCACAAATGCCTGGCAAGAGATACTCCGTAAGCACGAGTCTCCCCCGGGCTCTCTAATTCCAGCCTACCCCAGGGGCGAGCACAGATTCTCTCAAGGCTTGTTGAGACTAACACTCTAAACTCAGATTCTTACCTTTTTTTCCCAACTCCTAGATTAATTATTGCTATTAACATTGCCAAACTCTAAATCACGCTGCCGTGAATTTCTGTCTGCCTAGCCTCTTAAACTGGACAAAAGGCCCAGAGGCCAGAACCAGCCTTTATAACCCTGGTACTCAAAGCAGAAAACAAACACTCCAAAAATTCAATGCCAACTGAAAAGCTCTGCTTCTCCATCAAACTGTTTCACAAGCAGCAGGAACATTAGAACTCTCAGAAGTGAAAGCTGGTTTGTTCAACTCTTACCCTGCATTGCCTTCTACCAGTGTTAAAACCCATAACCAAAAACCAAACCACACCAAATCCTGCTATTAATGTCACCAACAAAAAAACTGCACAAAGCTGCCCTGGAGAGTGTGGCCCAGTGGATTAAGGATCAGCCTTCAAACCGAGGTCGCTGGTTGACTCCCAGTCGGGGCACATAGCTGGGTTGCAGGCCAGGTCCCCAGTTGGGGCCATGCGAGAGGCAACCAATGCTTCTATTCTTCTCTTTCTCCCTCCCTTCCCCTGTCTCTAAAAATAAGTAAATAAAATCTTAAAAAACTGCCCAAAGCTGTATAGAACCCACTCTATGACACCAGAGGATAAGGGCAAGGTACAGGCAGAACACAGGTTTGTCTGACTCAAGTCCAATCACTCTCAGCAATGTAAAGCACAGAATACAGCCTCTTTGAACTTTAAATGCCTCTCTTCTCCCTCCACTCTCCATTCAGGAACTCTTGTAGGTCATTACAAGCAACCACAGAACACAACAGCAGCTGACATTTCATGGGACGTTTGCGCAGAGGCACTATTTCAATCGCCGCATATATCACCCTATGAAATGGAGAGTCAGCAACTGCATTTCACAGCGGAGAAAGCTGAGGCACAGAGCAGTTAGGTAACTTGCTCAGGGCTGACTAGTGAGTGGCACATGTGAAGTCATGAAGTCTAACTCTAAGATCCGTGTGCTTAGATACTACCTCCCAGGTTACCTGTTTACAGATAAAGAATATCCACCCATCGACGAGGGGCCCTAAGGAAACAACAGCTGGCTGTAGTAATAAGAAAGCTGAGGGACTGTTACTGATGACAAGTCACGAGGCTGGGGCTCTGCACTGTGACCAGACTCCTTCCTTTCTTTTCTCAGGGCTGTGGCAACCCCCCACCCCCAAACTCTCCCACATTGCACAAGTGCTACTGAGCATCAACTTTCGAGCGGCACAACAGCACACTGGCGGGCAGGGAAGCTGTTTTCCCCACTCACCTTCACTGGTGCTCCCCGCTCCCGACAGAAGATGACACCAAGCCTGAGAAGCACCTGATGAAAGCTCCTCGCGAGCATGCTGGGCCAGAAAGCGGCTAACCGCCAGGCACGGAGGAGCCACAAGCCAAATCACCCCTCGTGTTCGTTCAACACGTGAGTAATCGAGGGCCTCTGGCGCACCGGGCACTGCGTGAGGTCCCAGGAACAGCAGGAAGCAAAGTCTCTGCCTCAGTTCTCAAGATCAAGGTGCTAGCCTATTCCGTTCCTGGTGAAGGCCCTCTTCCCGCTTTGTAGATAGATGCCCACTTGCTGTGCCACATACACAGAATCTGTCTCTTCTTAAGGGGACACAAATCCCATTCACCAGGGCTCTATCCTCATAACTGAACTGCCGTGACAAGGCCCCACCTCCTAACACCATCACACTGGGGGTTAAGGGCTTCAGTGTATGACTTTTGGGGTGACACAGACAGAAGTCAGATGAGGAAACACTTAAGGATCAGTTCTTAGTTTCAAAATTCAAGATCAAGCACCCAGGGGGACAGTCACTATGATTAAAAATTGTAAAATGTGAATATAAAACACGAAAGAAGCAAGTCTAGAGTAGAGGCTGGCGAGATTTTACATCCTCCCAGCACGGCCAGGAGGCCAAAAAAGGTCTGCTTCACCACCCCCCATTTTCACTGCTTCCTTTTCATTCTTTCCCCCCTTAATTTTGGTAAAAGACATTAACATAATATTGATCATTTTTTTAAAAAGATTATTTATTATTTGAGAGAGGGGAAAGGAGGGAGAAAGAAAGGGAGAGAAACATCAATGTGTGATTGCCTCTTGAACGCCATATGCCCTGACTGGGAATTGAACCAGCGACCCTTTGGTTCACAGGCCAGCACTCAATCCACTAAGCCACACCAGCCAGGGCTAATAGTTATCATTTTAACCTTTTGTAAATGTGTAATTCAATGGCATTAACTATATTCACAACATTGTGTAACTATCATCACTATTTATACCCAAAACTTCATCACCCCCAGCAGAAACTTGGTTCCCCTTAAAAATAACTCCTTCTCCAGCCTCAGGTAAGCTCTGTTCTACTTTTTGCTTCCATTAACTTGCCGACTCTAGGTGCCTTCTATATTGGAATCACACCGTATTTGTCCTTTTGTGCCTGGCTTATTTCACCAAGCATGATGTTTTCAAGATCTATCCATGTAGCAGCACACACAAAAACTGCATTACTTTTCATGCCTACTTAATATTCCTGTATGGGCATGCCACCATTTGTTTATTGATTCATCTACCAACAGACACTTGGGTTGTTCCCATGTTTTAGCTGTGAATAATGCTGCTATGAGTGACGATGAGCAAAAATGACAATATTTTTACAAATAAAGTTTTATTGGAACAGAGCCATGCTCATTTGTTTACATACCACCTGTGGCTGCTTTCCAGCACAGTGACACAATGCGTCAGCAGACTGCAGGACGTTCAAAACCTACAATCCCTTTTACAGAAAAACTTTGCTGGCCTTTGATCTATATAATGAGATTTCACGTAGAGAAAAGAGAAAATGGGATTAAAATATAGTGGAAAGTCTTCTATTTGAAACAAGGAACAATTTCTGACAGCAAGATTAATACACAATGGGGGTTTACTACCAAAAAGGACATCTTGTCAGCAAGTCTTTAAGGCAGGTTTGACTCAAATTTTACTTTGGAGGAGGAACAAACATGGCTGGAAAAGGAGCCAGATGTCTGAGTTTCTTGCCTCCACTTTTTGGAGGACAGTGTTGTCACTGGCTGGTACGGAAGACAGCGGGGGAAGAGACACTGCAGGAGCCGGTTTGGAGTTGCACTGAGGCATCTGTGTGACAGACAGCCAGGGGACAGATCTCAAGGAGGCACTTGGGGATTACAAGTGTGGGGGACAAAAAGAAACCTAGGTTGGAGAAATATAGGGAAATCACTGGCATGAAGACCACCGCTAAAGCCACCAAAACATAGAGTATTATCTACTGAAAAAAATATAGACAAAGAGGAGAGAACTCAGAACCAAAACCAGGTAATCCCAACACTGAGAGAATGAGGAACACTTTGCAAAAGCGACTGGAGAGGCATGGGTGGCTGTGGGGAGAAAACTAGCTCTGTCTAGCGGGACGGTCGCTTGGTGGCACGCCGAGTGCTGGGGGCCCGCAGTGGGCTGTAGGTGCATGGCCTGAATGGACTTTTAAAACCATAACAGAATGATTAAAAGTCAGCCTGCTTTTGACGATCATTATGCACTTCTAAACAATGCCAGTGGTGTGTATATATATGTGTGTATATATATATATGAATATGAATATATATGAATACATATGTATTCTTGCCTGAAAAAAAATCTTTTGTCGGTCTAAGTTCTAAATAATTGTTGTGGGCACCAAACACTTTCATAATATATACACACTTCGCACTATTACTTGCATTTTGCTTATTGCTCAATAAACAGTGTATACCGGGAAGTTAATTTGGGACTCCTTAAAAGTAAGCATACAAAAATTGTATAAAGAGGGTCGTTAACTATTCAACGACGAAATGCAAGGAAATAAACAATTTACATAGAGAAAAAACGATCACATTTTGAAGGAGACTGCCCGAAAAATGACAGACAATGCTGGGTTCTCTGGCCAGAAGAAATTAAAGACAATGTTGGTCTCCTTTCACCAAAAACCAGACATATGTTAAAGCAACAGATCAAACAATGTCAGTGTTTGTTATTATTTGGCCACTTTTACTGATTTTTTTGCAAAAGAAAATCTTAAGTCTTTGCCAAGCAGACATGTACGATACTGTACCACGCTTGGTGCCAGCCCAGGTCAGGTGCCTCTTTGCCTCTGGCTTGACCCTCCTGCCTCATCTGTGTGGAAATGGACCTCCAATGGTGACTCCTGCATCTGTTCCTACAAATGCACCTCCTGCAAGAGAAGCTGCTGCTTGTACTGCCTCAGGGGGTCGCGCCAACAGAGCCCATGGCTGCACCTGCAAAGTTGCACGGGTAAGTGCAGCCGCTGTGCGTGAAGGGGAGCCGGCTCCCTGATGTAAACAGAGCAATGAGCTCAAAGCTACATTTTTTTCTTCATCCTACCCTGACCTGTCTGCCATGTTCTCTTGTCAATAAAATGTGTGACAGATAAGAAACGCTGCTGACTTTACACTCCAGAGGAGAAACTAATATTTATTGTATTTACAGGCCATATGAACATGTAAGTTTCCCCTTTTGTTTAAAAAGTATAGTAATGAAAAGTTACTTTTTCTTTTTTTAGTTTTATTTTTCACACGTTTTACTGTTATAAAATACATTCAAATAAAGAAGACTTTCATTGGCCATTATTATATTCCTTTCATTTCTAGGAATACATTTGCTGTATAGAAGGGGGAAAAGGTGTTAACTGACCCACCCTCAATATCAAAATGTTATGTATGCCACTGAGTTGTACCAACTGGCAATGGGGTGATACCAACACATGTCTAGATGAAGCCCGATAATGAAGCAAAGTATCTAAATCTACTTTAAAAGTTGTCATATACATTTGACTCTTCCAATGGAAGGTGGAAAAGCAAAAGCTAACCATCCATATATGGGGCACACATTTTGAATTATTTCACCAGAATAATCAACTCATTCACATTTTAAATACATTCTCTATTTTTTTTGCATATGAAACTATTCAAAAAGTAAAGAAGGTACATAGTAAGTCCATACCTCAGCTATTGCATTTCCCTGTATGTTACCAAAGCTGATCACTGTTAGTCTAGTTTGAGAGGCAAAGCAGAGAGACTGAACATAATTCAGTCAAACAGATGTGTTTAAGAAACTAGATGGAAAGACTGGGAGCCCCCCACAGGCCCAGAGAAGACATTAAGGAGCGGAATCTCACCTGCCCTCTATGCTCCAACCAAACTGGTTTTCTCTAGTGATTCGATGTCTCATAAAAAGGCACACACATGGTGAATACAACCTTCCCGTCTTGCCCACCTCTCACCAGCCTCGTCTAAGCCCAGTCTGCACTCCAAAGCCCAGATCGTCCCTTAAAGAGGCCTTTCCTTCCTGTCCCTGAACCTCGCTTGGCTTCCTTGGTTAAGGAATAAAGAGAATGGCACCTACCTTATAAGGCTAAGACAAGATAACACACGAATGCCAACCATTGTGTCTGGAACAGAGGAGCGTGCAAAGCTCCTACACTCCACTTTCCCCGCCCTTCTGGGTTTAAGGAGAACAGTCGACCTTTTTGCTTAATGGTTTTTAAAGAATGCTGAACTTGTTTAAAAACTACAGCAAGCAAGTAAAGAACACAGAAAATTATGAATCATCTTCAGGTGGTTCCACGTGAAGCCTTTGGCCACTCCAAGATGCACGCAAAATGTGACCCACATTGGTTGGGACCGGTGCATTCCTGCCAGTCAGGGTCCCCTTCACACACAAAGCAGTTTATTTTAGAATTCAGTCCTCAGAAAAGCTTCATTTTCCTCACAAGTCTTTCCCATCTTAGAATCAGTTCACGGTGGTATGGTTTCCTTTTTCACCTCAATTTCCAGGGAGCTCTTCAGGGCTGAGACCCTAATGCTTCTTTTTTTTCCCGTCATCCCAATTTCCCATTTTTACCAATTCACCTATTTATTTACCTGATTAGTTATAGGTTGGCCAGATTTTGTTTCTCTGCACCTCCCCTTTTAGGCCAGTAACTTCGGTCTAACCGTTCTGGGGGACTTTTAGCACAAATGGCCTTACTTCCCCATCACTGCATCCCCCAACCTTCGCTGGCAAACCCGGAAAGCCAAATATTTGAGATTCATTGCTAAGCAACAGGCAAGAGTGAAACATGGGTGGTTTTCACGTTTCCCCACTACCAGAGAACTTAGACAGGGAGACCATCACCCACTGAGTATCTGTTTTATGCCAGCAACTATCGCACTCCCCAATTCCAACAAAATCTTTAAGATACCAACCCCATGTTTTTTGGTTGAAGAAATCAATCCACAGAAATGCCAAGTAATGTATCTAAGGAAGCGCAGTAGGTGGCAGATCTAGAATATGAATTCCAGTCCATGCCTTTTCTAAGGCTACCCCACCCTCTCCTCATCCTCAGCACAGCTTTTCCACCTTTGCAGTAACAGACGAGAATGGTATTTTGGTCTGCAGGCCACAACTCTGTCTTAGGCACAACTCCCATGCACTCAGTTAATTACTGAGAATCTTCTGTATGTGCCTAGTGCCATCCTAAGGCTGCAGGGTTATAGCCCAAGGCTTACACTCTAGAGGAAGTAGACAGGCAGGCAGCAAGTTAAAAGAAAAAAGGGCAAGACATTCTCAGACAGCGCTACAAGGAAAATAAAAGCAATGGGACAGAGTGGCAGAGTGGAGGGTGCCTGCGCACTGGTCTGAATGGAGAGAGAAGGCCTCTTCACGAAGACTTGAAAATCAAGGCGGGACTAAGACCGCCAGCACCAGGCCACAGCCCTGGAAGCAGAGGTAGGAGCAACTGCTAGGAACAAGTTTAAGGAGCTGAAAGAAGGCAGGAAAGTTGGAGCGGAAATAGGAGCAGAGGGAAGAGTGGGGAAGGAAAGCAAGGGCCAAAGCATGTGCGGCCTCACAGCTTACGACAAGGAGGATGGGTTTTACTGAATGTAATGGGGTGTCTGTGCCATGTAGGTGTGTTACATACAACATACAAGACATAAAGTTTAGCATTTCAACCATTTTCAAGTCTACAGCTCAGCGACATTAAGCATATTTATTGTTTTATTTGAAGGATTTTTAAGCCAAAGACTGAAGTCACCTGATTTCAAAGTCTTAGAAAATTCAGAAAATACATTATGTATTTGTGTGAAATCCAGGTCTATATTCAGTCCCTGTTAAGAATCTATAAAAACTTAATATAGAAACCATATATATTTATACAAAGGAAAAAAGTCCATCACAACCATTTAGACGGTTTTAACATTTAATCTTATCTGAAACCACTGTGCAAGACAAAAGTAATTGAATGATTATTAAGGATTTTAGCCCTGGCTGGTATGGCTCAGTGGATTGAGCACCAGCCTGCGAACAAACCAAAGGATCCCTGGTTCGACTCCCAGACAGGGCACATGCCGGAGGCGCAGGCCAGGTCCCCGATGAAGGGCTCGTGGGAGGCAGCCACACACTGATGTTTCTCTCCCTCTCTTTCTCCTTCCTTCCCCTCTATCTAAAAATAAATAATTAAAAAAAAAAAAAGTCTACTCAAGAGAGTTCCTAATATTATCCAGGCCATATAAAAATCAAAGAACTTTGCTTCAAGAAATGGAATGTCACTTCCTATTGTCATGGAGGGGTCTGGAAAGGAGAGTTCCTTTGCTACAAAGGAAGTAGAAATGCTTTTACAGAACCCTATTCCAAACCAGGCATTTTACAAACATCCCAAGGTCAGATGTTAAGATATGCCAAACAGATACTTTGGTCAGTGCCCTGTAAAGAGGAAATCTGATGATGTTACTAATATGATTACCAGAAACCATTGGGCTTGCTGTTATTGATAATTAACCACAAAGTTAAACAGAGCGGGACCTAACACCACCAGATACTTAGCACAAGGAAATGGTTCCTTTCCTGCACTGTCACTAAAGCCCACCGTACACGGAAGGCACGAATTTATACGACAGAGTCAACTAACTTCCAGGACCTCCCACATCTTCCTAACAGTTTGCTGACAGTAGTGAAATGAGTGTTATTTTCAACATCCAAGTTATGTCCGAGACACCAACTTTTAAAAATACAAAATTCGAGAGTTTACCCCCTAATAGTATAGAATACAACTCACTGGTAAATACCTAGATCCTAAAATCACAACTAGTTTTCACTTTTGCCCTGGCTGGCGTGGCTCAGGAGGTTGGAGTGTTTTACAACCAACGATCACACATTGATGTTCCTCTCCGTCTCTCTAAAATCAACAGGCACGTCATCTGGTGTGGTTATGAAGAACGACCCTACTAAGCAGACTTCAAAAACAAAACAAATGGCCCTGGCTGCTGTGGCTCAGTGGATTGAGTGCAGGCCTGAGAACTGAAAGGCCACCAGTTCTGGTTCCCCGTCAGGGCGTATGCCTTGGGTTGCGGCCGGTCCCGGGTAGGGGGCGTGTGAGGGGCAACCACACATTGATGTTTCTCCCCCTCTCTTTCTCCCTCCCTTCCCATCTCTCTAAAAATAAATAAATAAATAAAATCTTAAAAAAAAAAAAAAAAAAAGAGGAGCCACTGTAGGTTTAAAAAACAACAACAAATGGAAAGGCCTTCTGTGTCTGGCATACTTTCAAAATATTATTTTATTTATTCTCTTCCAAAAGCCTAAAATGCTAGGAGGCCTGACCTTTTCCCAACAGGGATTTTTCTTTTCCCACTAGGGAAAGCCGGCTGTTGATGGGATGGAGAAGGGAAGGTCAGTAACCAGGGCTGGAGAGTCGACAGCAGAGGCTCTGTCAGCAAGCCCGGGTCCAGAGCTACCAGTAGGGTCAGGCATCAAGGTCTATGACCGTGGCTGCTCCACGGAGGGCTGACTTGATTACTTTGGAGAGAGAGGGCTTCTCTGGCTGGGCTCTGTACGGATTTATGCTCACAGGCATTCCTACTTTGCGATAAACAGCACAGTAAAAAAGGAGAAAATGGAAATCCATGGAGAATGGCAATGGTCACAACTAGTGATTTTTGGCATAGCTGAACTTTCTGAATATATAAAACCGTGAAAAAATTGAAGGCTTTTTGACTTTCTTTCAATGTGCTGATTCTAGTATCAAAGGCTTTTTGGTCTAAGATGTTTTACTCAATCTAGACTTAGCCTAACAGAAGATAATTAAAAGTATCAACAGCCTTGAGTAAAGGTCACGATTTCTAACTACGGGAAACATCAAGATTTTAAAGCCTTCTTAGGTTTCTCTCAAACTCAAATGTTTAAAATACTCGGTCTTTATCATTCGCTTCCCTACTCCACCTAACGATTTAGTTAAGTGACTTAGTTTATATAATAAGCTCTGTAAAATAGTATGTCATTCCTATATAGTAGTGATGAGTAATACTGTGCCATAAATTTGGCAATATTGGAATATTCACTAGTTACATGCCGGGTGACAAAAACCGAACAGGGGCCTTGAAGCAATAAATAAGAATACTGCCATGGCTGGTGTGGCTCTGTGGATTGAGTGCTGGCCTACAAACCAAAGGGTCACCAGTTCGATTCCCGGTTGGGGCACATGTCCAGATTGCAGAAACCATACATTGGTGTTTCTCTCCCTGTCTTTCTCTCTCCCTTCCCCTCTCTCTAAAAGTAAATAAAATCTTTTAAAATATATGTATTGAAAATAGAGTTGAGCTATGATTAAATAGTGGAATGTGTTCAGCCTTACCTGGGCCTTAACCTTCTCATCTGAAAAATGAGAAGGTGCTGCTGTGCTGTCCACACAATGGAGTGCTATTTGGCCCTAACAGAAAGGAAGTGCATTCTGGAACATGGAGGAACCTTGAAAACCGACTAAGCCAGACACACATACTGTACAATTCCGTTCAAATGAAATGTCCAGAACAGGCAAATCCAGAGAAACAGAAAGTAGACTACTGGTTGCCAGGGACTGGGAAGAGAAGGAAACGGGGAGTGACAGGTCTGGTGTTTCCCTTTGGGCTGAGGAAGGTGTTCTGGGATTAGACAGCGGTGACACGTGCACAACTTGGTGAATATATTAGAAACTACTGAACTGTGCACATGTCAGTTGTATCGATGTAAGAAAAGCAGATCTCTAACCACCCTATAGAACTACATTCCTTTGTTGCTGTTCCCTTCAGAAGACACCAAGCATATACATCACTGTTAACTGTGGAAATTAAAGGGAGAAGGCACATGGCGACAACAAAACAGTAACCCATAAAATCCAAATTTTTGGTTTCCACAAACATACTGGGCTCCCACTCAACTTTTTATTTATCTTTTAAAGATTTTATTTATTTATTTTTAGACAACAGGGGAGGGAGGGAGAAAGAGGAGAGAATCATCAGTGTGTGGTTGCCTCTCCTGAGCCCCCTAATGGGGACCTGGCCTGCAACCCAGGCAAGCGCCCTGACTGGGGATGGAACCATAACCCTTTGGTTCAAAGCCCCCTGCTCAATCCACTGAGCCACACCAGTCAGGGCTCAACTTTTTATTGTTTAAACTAAGAGGCACTAATAAGTAACTAGAGCCCTGAGAACATTACCCTATATGTAAAACTACTTTTTATAAGGACTTCAGATAACTAAACTCCAGCTTGGGTAAAGCTCACCTCGCAGCTCATGCCAACCTGAGAGAAACCACAGTGCAGTTGAGACCCTCACTTCTCGGATCAATCGAGAGCACGCTGTCCACACATACACACTGACCTTAACAAGTCACCTGCCCTGCTTTCTTCACCTGCCACCAGTTCTCTCACTCCAGGTCTGAAGATGAAACTGCAGTGTACCGTATTCAGAATTTGAACTTAGGACATGAACTTAATTACAAACTGTTTAGCTTCTCTTTGGTAATAACTCCAAACCACAAGAAGAAGGAAGGTGGATAGTTTACCACAAAACATGTCTCAAGAAATAGACCATATTATGTTATTACCATCGAAGATTTCTAACCATCTTTGTACAGAGTACTCCGTACCAGAACTAATTCTAAAACAACAACAAACCCCAAACTGCGCAATCAGTAAGCAGCCACTTGCACAGGGGAAGAATGACTTTCACGCGCGGACTTCTGCGCAGATCAACTCCCCGAAGTCAGGGCCACCCCTGCCTGACTGGACGTTATCACTTCGCCAAGTAGAGCCGCATCACAAAACTTGCAGGGCATGGAAAGTAGGTGAGCAATGTAGTAAGATCAAGTGCAGAATATGTAAAAAGCTTGGTTTCTAGGTTACTACAGAACCAACGGGACCCTACAATGAGAAAAAGTAAATTTAATTCTATGTGGTTTATGTTACCTCTCTAATTTCGAGTGGTATCCTACATTCAGCAAACTCATAACCAACACCTCACCTCTCCTCCCCTCCCTCATTCCATTCCTATTAGAACAAAAACGTAGCTTGTAGTTTCAATATAATCAGTGGGCAACCATTCTGAACTACCAAAATGTACAGAAGGTATCTTTTGATGATCATCTAGTCCTTAAGTAGACAGGTTTCATTTGAACACGGAGCTCCTGCTAACCTCAAAGGCCTCAGAAAGGCAGAGCGGTGCCTGCCAGCACTTGTGATTGAGGATTTGGCAGCAGCTCTGACCCCCTCGGCTTCAGCCTGAATCACAGGTCCAGGGAGCAGCTTCAGTTATCTCAACTTGGGGCTTCCAGTAGATACGACCAGACCAGCTTCTCAGTCCAGCCGCTTCTATTTCATTCGTTCCTCTGAATTTTAAAAATACCTTAATACTCCAAGGTCCCGTTTGGAGACTCCATCCAACTTTCAGAATCATGAAATAGCGTTAAAGTAATCATGGGGGGAGGGCTCTACAACTTTAATGCTAAATTTAACGATCACAGGTACTTAGTTAACTAGCTAAGGCAGGATTAACCTCAATCTACTTACTGTCCCGGCAACTTAACTATAAAAAAATTACGACTAAAGATACGGACGTGAAAAAACCCAGCTTTTTGATAGTTATAAAAACCTCGAGTAAAAGATTTACACGTGCCTTAGATTTTTTTTCTGGCCTTGATTCAAGGCAGTATTCAGTAATAAAAAGACGTTTTCTAGAATTCTTTTCACGAAGAAAATAAGGAGGTAGCTTTCTACAAGTAGAAAGCACATGCAAAAACTTACTGTACTCGACTTTATTAATTACTGGTTTAACCAACCAACATATTTGCAAAGAGACAAACACCTAAGAAAACAACTCCCGAAAAGGTCAAAGGCTAAAAACTACTATCTACAAACACTCGCGGCTCCTCTCCACGACGCGCTGCAGGGAGCACAGGCAAGGCCTGGCTGCGGCGCGGAGCCCGCACGCGCCAGCTCTACGTGCCGCGCAAGTCCCGCCCCGCGAAGGCGAGCGCGGGCGGGGTTTGGCCTGCGCGGTGCGTGGGAGCAAAGGGGCGGGCGCCCCCGCCCCCTTCGGCAGGCGCCTCCCGGGAGCAGTGGATGGTCCGGGGAAGGGGGCGGGGGCGCCGTGAAGGTGAGCGACGCCCCCTAGAGGAAGGCGGGGGAAAAACGGCGGCGGAAGGCTCGGCCCAGCCCCAGCGCGAGGGCCGGACGCCCCACCAACGCCCTCCGCGCCCCTAGCCCTCGAGCCTCGCGGGGAGTCGGCCGGGCGGGGGCCGCGAACGACGAGCGGACAGGCCGTCCGTTGGCCCGAGGGCGCCCCGCCCCGCCCGCGCCGCGGGACCGCCCCGCCCGGGGAAACTACGCCATTGCGGCCTAGCGGGCGGCGCCGCTCCTCCGCCGCCATCTTTTCGGGCCGCAGCCGCGGCCGCCTGCCACCCCCGCCGCGGCCCGCCCGCCATCTTTTAGGGCCGCCATACTTGCCTTGCGAAGAAGATGGCGGCGCCCATCACACACATAAAACATGGCTTCCCTTCAAAACAAAAACATCCCGGGGGCCGGCGCGGGTCGGCGCGAGTCGAGGCTCACCTGAGGACCACATGGTGACTGAGAACTCGCCCTCCAGGGTCTTGATCTGAACCTGCTTCTGCTCCCACTTCTTGTTGCCCGCGTCCGCGCCGCCCGCCGCCCCGGCCCCGCCGCCGAGGTAGCCCTTCTTGCCGCTTTTCTTGCCGCCGCCCTTCTTTACGCGGCCGCCGCCCGACGACGACGAGCTGCCGCCGCCGCTCTTGCCGGCCGCCGCCACGGTGACCAGCGTCTGCTCGATGTAGTCGTCGTCGCCGCCGGCCGGAGCGGGCACCGGGATGAGGATCTGGTCCTCGAAGCCGTCCTCGGCGCGCAGCCCGTCGGAGTCGTCGCCGCCCACCACCTCCTCGCGCGTCTGCACCAAGATAACCTCCTGGTGGTGGTGCACCTGGGTCGGGTCGTCGGTGACGAGCGGCTGCAGCGCGATCATGGGAGGGTGGTGGTGGTGGTGGTGGTGATGGTGACCCGTGTGCCCGTGGCCGCCCCCGCCGCCGTGGTCACCGCCGCCGCCGTCCTCATCGTCGTCGTCCTCCTCCTCCTCCTCGCCCACTACCGTGGGTCTCGATGGTCTCCACCGGGATGGTCTCCACTTCGATTTCGTGCAGCTCCACGATTTCGGCCGGCATCTCAGAGCCGTCTGTGGCGATGTAGAGGGTGTCGCCCGAGGCCATGACTGAGGGCTCCACCGCCACGGCCGCGGCGGCCTCGGCTCCGGGGCTGCGGGCGAGGCGGCCGGCCGTGGGGAAGGAAGGCAGAGGGAGGAAGGCGGCGGGCAGGCGGGGGGAGAGGGGGCGGGGGGAAGGGGCGGGCGCGGCGGCGGCGGCGGCGGGCTTCCCCGCCTCCTCGCCTCGGTGCGCCCCGCGCTCGCTCGGCCGCTGCTCGCCCCGGCGCCCCGCCTCGCCGCGCCCCGGCTTCCCTCTCTAGCCGCGCCTCCTCCCGCCCTCCAGGCCGGCGCTCCCGCTTCCCCCTTTCTCCTGCGCCTCCGCCTCCTTCCACACAAATACCAACTCCTCACCCCGAGCCCAGATCTCGCTGCCGCCGCCGCCGCCGCCACACTCGGCTCAGGCTCGGCCTCGCGAGACTTCCGTGCTCGCCCGCTCCGCCCCACCTCGCTCCCACTCGCCCGCCTGCCCTTTCGCTCCTCCTTCTCTACCAATCGGTTTGCTGGTTCGCCGCTTCGGCCCCCGCCCACTCCCCCGGGCTCCTCCCAGGTAGGGGCAGGCGGGACGGTCCCGCACGCGCTGGCTGGCCCGCGGCGCGTGACGTCAGCGCGCTGCCGCTGCTGGTCGTGCTATTCCCGCCCTCCGCGGTGCAACAGCATCAAAACCCGTCGCCTCGGGCCGCACTCGGGATCTGGGCGTCGCCGGTGCAGCCACCGCCTCCGGAGCTGGTGAGCGGTCCGCGCGGCCCCCGGCACCCCGGGGGGAGGATGGGTTGACCGAGCGCGGGGATCGTGAGTGGGGGCGCGGGCGGGACGGCCCTGGCGCCCCAATAAAGTCTGTTCTGACGAGAAATGCCTGAGCCTTCTTTTTCGCGTGGGATGGCGTTTGCTCTTGGCTCCTGGCTCAAGCGGGCGATGGCGGCGGGGTGAGTGAGGAGGGCCCGGCGAACAATGGCGGGAGGGCAGCAGAAAATGTCCGCCGCCGGCCACGCTCCCGCCTCTCCCCGCTGGGCCCAGGGCTGAGCGCAGGGTGGCCGCGCGGGGACAGCGTGTGGAAGGGGCGCGCGGAGCCCCCGGGTCCACCGTTGGGAGGGTGTCCGTTATCCTTTTGTGACCCGCGGAAACCTGGGACGGAGCCGTTAGTGCCTACTTCCCGCTAGATCTTAGAACTCGGAGTCTCGGCCGCTCTCCGTGTAGCTCCTTTTGGTTTTCTACAATTTCCTTCTGAGCTTCCCCGTCTTGGTCCTCCAGCCAATCATGGTTTCTTTTGACTGCTGTCCTCACGTTTCTCACTTTCCTAGAGGCGCCTCATACCCACCAGGCTTTGCCTTCTTGTCGTTGAAAATTACCCAGTTTTCCCGGCCTGTTCTTTATACTAGCTACAGCCTAGATTTTTTTTCCCTCATGAATTAGCGGCAAGTTAAACTTTCCTGAATAGCTAGTTATATAGCAGCGAAGTGGTTTTACCTCTATTCTTTTGGCCGACCTGACGGTGGCTTAAAGCAACAGAAATAAAGATTGCCTGATTTTTTAAGGAAGTGATGAAAAACTGAGAACTTGGGAAGGTGTGTCTTTGTTGTACGCGTTTGGCCAACTTAACGCCCCTGTGAATTTGTTGAACTTCGGGCTTGTCCTCCATGTTTACTCTTGTCTTTTGGATAGCGCGCTTGCAGTTGAAGCCCCTGATTATGATGAACTGTAATAATTAATCAAAGAGCCCACTTATTAAACCAAGCGGATGTCTTTATGAGACCAAGTCAGAGAAATGTGTGCGTTTTGACTTCTCAAATGTTTGAGAAGTGACTTGATCTGTCTAATTTGGTCCCTACTTATTTGTAAATGGCATTGGACCTGATTTTTGAGAATATTAGATCATATTCTTTTTAAATCCGCGTTTTAATACCTGAGTAACTCCTTGGAGTGCTGCACCCACCCAGTTTGGCTAAGTCAAATCTGTTGAAATAAGTCATTTCTAGCTTCGTAGCTTATAAAATCCTTTGCATACATATCTCACATATGAAAACCAGTTGTGGTAGAATTGTTACATGGCTCAATTTCCCCAGTATAGTTAATTGATGGGAAAATGTCTTTGCAAGTCGTAGAGACTTCCCTATAGATACTAGAGGAAAGGGGATGTACCCAGTTAGGCAGCCTGGCTTCTGAGTCACAGGTCTGTAGCCTGCAAGATCAAGTGTGGAGAGAGCTGAAAAGG
The DNA here is from genome assembly GCF_022682495.2 of Desmodus rotundus. Taxonomy (NCBI): domain Eukaryota; kingdom Metazoa; phylum Chordata; class Mammalia; order Chiroptera; family Phyllostomidae; genus Desmodus; species Desmodus rotundus. The sequence goes on along the minus strand of NC_071393.1, from coordinate 134,264,966 downwards.
GTTTTTCAAACTGTCAGGAAGGGTGGCAGGTGTGAGAAAGCACCGAGATGCTCCAAATGCTCTCCTAGCACCTGCTCCTGAATGGCTTTTAAAACTTGCCCTGGAGTAGGTGACCTGCTGGACTGGCCTCCACTGTTCTGCGGTAAGAGGGATTTTCCCACTCTTCAGCGGTGGAGTGTTGGGTTGGCCAGAAAGTCTGTCGCATTTTTCTGTAAAATAAAAGCACCTTTTTCATTTCCACCAATAACTTTATTGATTTGGATGTTTTGAGTATGTTGGCTCTCTCCCGCTATTGGCTTCTGGTGGGTAGAGGCCAGGGGTGCTGCTAAACACCTTCCCATGCATGAGACAGCCCACGGCAAGGAATTATTTGCTCAAAATGTTAGTAGTACCAAGAAACTTTGCAAACCACTTTTGACCACTTTGATCAGTCACAGCACCTTCTCCACACAGTGCACAAGCCTTTTTTGTGTGTTTCAGTTGTTTTTATCTTTTTTGAAAAATAAAGCATAATATGCCAAAAATATTGTGTACTTTTTCCACCTTCAATATTAAAATGGCTAAAAAAAATTCACTAATTTTTGGTGTGTTTTTTAAAAATGCATGCTGATATGACAGTTGTCACAGTGCAATCTAACAAAATTGTTTCAAATGACGTGAAAGAACTAAGCGCTACCAGAGCCATCGTACGGGAAAACCCAAACTTTTTGTCCAAGCCAATAGCTTATGACTAGACAGGTAAAGACACTGCGGTATCAGCTCTAGCCTGCTTGTACTTGCTGCTAAAAGGGAGAATCAATTGAAAAGAACAAGTTAAATTGCAATTTCAGAGCCACGGGGCTCTTCGAACAGAATGAATTGGGCCAATGAGCGGTCCCTTGAATTTCTAGAGTCCTTTTGTTTGTTCAGCCAGACAAACGATTTAACATCTCTTAATCTGGCCTTTCTCTTACACCAGTGTTTGGGTGATTTTACCCTTCCCGCTTCCAAAGACCGTGGCTATCCTCAAAGCTTGTCCATGGGACGATTGTTTGCTTTTTGGTCCATCACAAGGTGAAGGGGAAAGCATGGACACAGTGGGTCTGTGTGATAGTGCCGACCTTCTCAGCTGACTCAAAAGCTCCAACTTCGTACAAAGCTTCCATTCTGCTGTGGAAATGCACGTCAGCAACTGCGGGAGAAAGAAGAATGTCTTAAGAATCCTCAAAGCTGTACAAAGTTTTCTAGACTCTCCGAGAAGCCAGAGCTCGCAAATGGCTGGGGGCATGTGGACTGGGAGCCACAACTCTCGGCGGCTCCTCACCTCATTTCTGCACGACTCCCCTCCTGAACCCTCCATTCAGTGCTCTGGCTGGCTTGTGAGAGCCTGTGGTTTAGGCAGGGACACTGTGCAGTAGGTGAAGGGCAGAGTGGGCGGGAGAATAAAGGATGTAGTTTTCAAATGACTGGTAGCTCTCTTCCCCTGCCTTTTTCAGGCAGTATCTCATTTAGTGATTACTGGGAGGCTAACTGAACTCTAATTCTACCAGTTCTATTTCTAGCAGATTGGGAAGGATTCAAGCAATGAACTCATGTTAAAGATTTTCCCTTCACAGACTAACTTAGCTGCCTAGTGAAATTGCCTTTTGGTTAGTTCTAAGGTCTAGTTCGTTTGAAGTTGCCTCAGGTGAGCCGCTGCTGCTCTGCATCAGTTACAGGATGGAGAACGATGGGGGGAGGGGGGAGACAGGAGCTGCTCCGGCCACTGCGCTCTGCAGCTAGAGCCAGCGCTTTGGGCCTTTGCTGGGCTGCAAAGCCTCTGTTCCACTTGGTGTCCATGCTGAGCCTCCAGTAAAATACTCAGAAAAATCAAGATGAAAATTCATGTTTCTGAATCTCATTGGGTTGCCCCCGGCTTGTACTACAGGTGTATTCGGTTTCCTTAATCATTTAAGCTACAGTTATTCTTCCTAGTTGTGGAATCTGTGAAGTATGAGCTTATTAAAGGGATAGCCCCCCAAAATCAATGCATATATCAGGTATGGAGCTAAATTATGGTGAAAAGACCTTACTGTATGTATCTTTTAAGCCCATCTTTTATTTAGTATTTTGCCTTTTACTTTTGGAAGGTCTTAGTCATGCCCTGGCTGGTGTGGCTCAGTGGATTGAGCGGTGGCCTGCAAACCAAAGGGTCACTGGTTTGATTCCCAGTCAGGGCACATGCTTGGGTTGCAGGCCAGGTCCCCAGTGGGGGGTGCACGAGAGGCCACCACACACTGATGTTTCTCTTCCTCTCTTTCTCCCTCCCTTCCCCTCTCTAATAAATAAATAAATTCTTAAAAAAAAAAAGGTGTCAAAGTCATTTCTTGAGGCTAAGTACTTTATTACAGTAAATGAATCTGGTTATTGCCCATAAATCTAAGGAAAGTTGAAATCTTTAACAATAGATGAAGAACCTCAAAAAGGGCTCCTGTCGTGAGTGGCACGTGGAGAACAGCTTGATGGGTCTACGTGTAGAGCTGACATCAAGAGATTTCGGAAGCATACTTTGGTATTTGGGCCGCTGGTGATCGTGGGTCCTGGCACCTGAAAAAAAAAAATAGATGAGCCTTGTTTTTCCCTCCTTTGCAGTTATTTTCAGAGGAGCTACATCAGCTAACTTGTTGTGGCAGTTGCTCCTGCCACTGCCCCTCGGACGAAAGCAGCACAGGCACTCCGGCAGGGGGGGCAGGGGGCTTGCGTAGCGAACTCCCCTTGGATCCGTGGTCACTCTCACAGCCAGTCTCATTTCACAGCATGCTTCTGTGGGGTGAGAGGCACGAACGTCGTCTTATTCGTGTGCTAGTGAGCGTGGGCTGGGTTAGTGCGGTAGCATGGGAAGGGCTTGCGTGGACTGGGGACTTACCTTGTCCTCTGAGGGAGTGGGCAGGATAGGGAATTTCTGTTCATTAAAAAGGCGGGAACTAGGGCATTAGGTGAGCCCCGCTGTTCTTCCCTGCTTGCAAGCACCTGCTCTGCGGCCCGGAGCACAGCTGAGGGCAGGACAAATGCCTGTCTTCATGGAGCCTGCAGCACGGAGGGGAGGTGGGCCGTGGACCTATGGCTCACAAACACCTGTGTCTGCCGGAAGGGAGCCCAGCCTGGTGGGAGAGAGGCCCCCTAGAGGGTTGAACTGGCGGCCCAGTGCCTGACCCAGGGCTTGGCTTTTTTATGTTAATTTCTCTTTGAAAGGGGAGTCCATAAAATCAGCTGATAAATTTGTAAATAGGTGAGACAAGCCCACAGCACTCAGTACAAAAAGGCTGTTTTTAGCCTTGGAAATAAATCATCAAATGGATCCACTGAAACTGCTGTTGAGGGTTTTAACTCCTTGTCCACTTGCCCCACCCCCACTTTCCACAAACCCAGTTCAACGTTCCCACCTGAAGGGGGGGGGGGGGGTTAGTCGTGGAGGTGGTTTTGGAGTTTCAGGCCTTGGAAGGTAGGGCAGCTGTGGGACTGACCGGTGGGAAGGACAGATTGGAGCCCTCGAAACTTTAAGTCCAGGTCCCGGTTGTGCCATTGATCACTCAGGTGACATCTGCAAAGTCCTGACACGGCTGACCTCTTCATTGTCAGCTCTCCTGAGGGCGGAGGGACTCCAGCGTTCAGGGGTCACGGGCATCAGCAGAAATGGTAGGCAAGATGCCTACTTGGGTGGGAAAAGCATTCCTGCTCCCAGGGCCAGTTCCGGCCCCTCCTCACTGTGCCCGCTCACTGCTGGGTGAGCTGGCCCTCTGCACCCAGGCACTTCGTGCTGTGAGCCTCATGCGCACAGACAGGCCCGGCACCCACGTGGCAGAGATTTGTCCTAGAGGGGAGGGGGATATAAAGGGACTGAAAGGTAATGTAAAAAAAATACAAGATTAAAAAAGATTTGTCATGGGCAATAGGTTTTTAATCTGAGTTAGGTGGGTTATTGTCTATTAAAAGTCAAGTAAATAGTCCTGGCTGGTATGGCTCGGGGAGGTTGGGCATCCCACAAACTGAAAGGTCTCAGGTTCAATGCCCGGTCAGGGCACATGTCGGGGTTGCAGGCCAGGTCCCCAGTTGGGGGCGTGTGGGGGACACCTGGTCAGTGTTTCTCTGGCACATTGATGTTTCTCTCCCTTGCTTTGTCCCTCCCTTCCTCTCTCAAATAAATAAGTGAATAAGTAAATGAACTTGCATTTGTGTTTCTGTGTCAGTCGGAACTCCGTTTCTCAACGGTGGAGCTCCTTTTGGGAGAGTGTCTAGCTCTGCAATCCAGTTGCTGGTGTCTTCCTGGTCTCTGTTCCCTTGCAACACAGGTGCTTTGGCTGGAGAGGGTGAACCCAAGACAACTTGCAGGGGCGTCCTCATGGTGGGGTCAGCAGCTGCCAGTCAGGGAAACGGCCGCCCTTCCTCACTGCACTCCAGCGAACCACAGCCTAGTCCAGAGCTGCACCCCCTGGCCTCCTCGGCACTCTTTAGGGCACAGTCCTCCCTTCCCTCAGGTCGCACCCCGTTGTATGTGCGGGTTTGGAAGGGTGGGGTGGGCGGAGGACTTGGTTGTGCTGTACGTTGCCACCCTGTGCTGCCGGAGTGGATGGGCGCCTCCTTGCATTGTTCTGCCTGCACGGCTTGGTGCTTGTGGCAGGAGTGCAGCCTGGCATCGCCGAGTGTCCGCTCCTGACTTGCGGTCGGCTCATCCAAAGGCAGCACTCACCCCGAGGCAGAGGCGGGTGGTGGCCAACGCCCTCCCGGCACTGCCCTCCCCACCCGCTCAGCCTCTCCTGCGGTCATGGAAGATGGGGCACTTCATCAGCAGTCTCCCTCCCGAGCCTAAGCCAGACTCGACTCTTGGTGGACGGGGGTCAGCACAGACCCTCTACGTGTCACCCTGTCGGCGCCGGTCACCTTCGTGTCCACCTCCGCAGCTGCCGTGTCCGTGTCGTGCCCACAAGCAGCACCACGTCCGGAACTCAAACTCCCGGTCTCCTCTGTCCGCGCTCACACCTGCTCTGCGGTTACCCCTGCACTGCAGCCTCAGACCTTTCTGGTCCCTCTTTCGTTCCCAGACTGGGACACCGGGGTTGCCGTGGTGTCTTCAGCTTCCCACTCCGCTCTTGTCTGACGAAATTTCACCCTTGAGCCAACCCACTTCTGTCTCTCTCCTGCAGTCTGCGATCTGCTGGAGGAAGCACCACTCGTGTAGCAGGTTCTGTGGTCCACAGCGTCAGTTGAGTACATGGTGTCACTTGACACACTTTTTACTTGTCCTGACTCAACCCCCTGCACCATTTTGCTCAGCAAATTCTCTGAATTACTTCCCTCAAAGTCCTTAAGAAATCCTCTTCCGTCCATCTCCCATACCCCTGCGGTGGCCCGATTCCCTGGCCTCCTACTTCACGAAAATTGAGGGGATCAGAACTTATTTCCTGCCCTGGCTGGTGTGGCTCAGTGGATTGAGCGCCAGCCTGCAAACCAAAGGGTCACAGGTTCAGTTCCCAATCAGGGCACATGCCTGGGTTTCAGGCCAGGTCCGCAGTAGGGGGTGTGCAAGAGGCAACCACACATTGATTTTTCCCTCTCTTTCTCCCCTCCTTCCCCTCTGTAAAAATAAATAAATTTAAATTTTTTAAAAAATAAAATCAATGTAATTTGCCATATTAACATACTAAGAAAACCCCATTTCCTCACACTCCAGCCGTCCCTTTGTGCTGTCCCCCTACACGCTGACACGCTGCCCGCACTTGAGGTGCCGCTCCTGGCTGAGCCGTGTCCTCTGCCGTACTCTTGCCCCATCTGTTCCTTGTGTCCCTGTTCCTTGTGTCCCTGCACTCGCCTGTCTTCCCCCAGGCACCTGCCGGTTTCCCTGGCTCCGAGCTCCTTTGAGTTAAGTCTCCTGGTCTTTAAACACAAGACTCTCATAACCCAGCCCCCCACCCCCTGGCCGTTGCCCTATCCCCTTTTAGCTGAGCCTCCTGAGAGGAGCCTGTGGGAAGAGTGCCTGCCTCGCGGCAGGTCCGGCACAGGGCACTGTGTCTGCGGCAGGCCTCCCGGCACTCCGCACCCGCCTGGTGTTGCGCCTACACAGGTGAAGGGCGCACCTCCTCTCACCGCTGGGCTGCTCTGCCTCTGCCCCTGGGACTCCCACCCGGCTGTCTCAGCCAGTCTCCTTTTCCTTCGCCTCACCCCTTCTGACTTGTGCCCCTCTTGCTGCTCTGCTGCATCACCTGATCCACTCTTGTGGCTTAACGGCCACCTCTGTGCTGGCCAACCTGAGCTTCTGTCTGTGTCAGGGCTCTCCCCAGAGCTCTAAACCTGCGCCCTGTGGGGGCCTCACGGGCAGCTCACTCCTGGGTCCCCTGACCGGCCCTCCTCGCCCTTCCCTCTCCCTCTGCCGCAGGTGTCTCCTCTCATCCCCTCAACCCCACGGGGCAGTGAATCCCCATGCATTTGCCTCCTAAACGGTTTTCAAGCCGACTGGGCCGCATCGCTGCTGCGCCAGCTCACACCTAACGCTCCGCTGGCCAGCCGCCCCGCCTGCCCCAGTCTTCCCTCCCCGAAGCCCTCCTGAGTTTTTCTGGCATGCAAACGAGACCCTATCGCTCCGGGGGCCTCAGGGTAGGCCGGCCCTCCACAGGGCGCTCGGCAGCCTCCTGGCTTCGCCTTCTGCCCTGCTCCCTCCAGACGTGTTCGCGTGCACCACGGCGTCCATACCTTTGTTTCCAGACGGTTCTCTCCGCTGCCCAGGGTGTCCTTCCCCACCTCCTCTGCTCGACTCCTCTTCTGAAACAGCTCGACGACACCTCCTTGAGTGGGCAATTCCACAGCGTTCTGCCCCGACTGCAGTCGTCCCGACGTTCCAACAACAGGGCTTGTTAACCTGTCTGCCTTCCCAGGAAAGCACACCCTCTCCGAGGACGGGGGCCGGCGGGGGCCGAATCTCGCCTGCCTCCCGTTCCCGGAGGGCTGCAGGGCTGGCCCAGCGGGAGCAGTCAGTGGAAACACGTGGAGAGGCGACTGCCTGTGTCCTCCACTGCCCCCACTGCTTGTAGAGTCCAGCCCAGGCCCATAGCTGGGCGGTAAGGAGATGTGGCAAAGCGGAAAAGGCAGGGGTTGTGACACCAGGCAGACCTGGTTTTGAATATTTGTCTCACCATTTACTAGCTAAGTGATCTCACACGCGCTTCTAAACCTGCCTGGGCCACTTGCTTTATCTGTGCAGTAGGACTCTTACTGTGTAAGATCGTTGTAAAGTGTGAGTGAAATAAAACACACAAACCTCCTGGCCTGTAGTAGGTGCTAAATAAACGTCCTCATCTGTCACTGTTTTCCTCTCCCTCCTGCTCTGTGCTGACGTCTGGCCTCAAAGGTTGTTGGTGGCTGTGCCCCTTCATCTTCGTGCCTTGGCCCACACTCCCTGAACTCATTAAGGAAGCCTTCCTCATACCGCTCAGAGCCCCCTCCCCCCCATAAAGAACCGCTCCTGGTCTCCCGTGTCCCCCACAGCAGGTAACAGCCCTTACTGCTTAGTCAGCTGTCTTTTCATTACTCTCGGATAGTTCCTAAGTAGGAAGCTTCTGGAAGGCAGGCGGTTTCTTCCTCCTCTTTGCGGCTCTCCGTGCTCCAGTGCACCCAGAGCAGGAACACGCTTGCCGTTGGGTAAATGCTGGTGTGCTGTGACGGCGGCAAGGGGAGGGCAGCAGAGTGCTTCTCCGGGCTGAACGCTGGACAGGGGCTGAGCTTATTTGTCCTTCGAGTTTCCTTTCTGTTATTTTTTTTCAAGAGAGAGAGAAACACAGATTTGTTGTTCCACTTTTCTATACGTTAACCCTGGCGCACCGGGCCGACGCTCTAACCAACTGAGCCGCGTGAGTTAGGGCCCCATCCTTGGCGTTTTCTGAGTGATAGGACTTGGCAAGCAAATCAACGAATTGTCTGGAAATTAGTTCTAGAAAAAGTCATCAATCTTGGAATTAGTTTATAATGTGAAGAAAATAAAGAATTTTGCTTGCCCGAGACTATGGGCAAGTGATGTGTATGTCTAACTATTTCTCAGAAGCACATTCAAAAAGGAAACCCTTTAAGCAGGCTCACTCTGGAAAGATAATCTCATTTTGACCTGCCCAGCTGAAGCTGAGAGCGAGTGCGTTACAAGGAGAAGCCTGTACCACGGCTGACACAACAGAGAGTGTGCGTGTAAAGTGACCCTCTCCCGTCGAAACAAATGCCCGCTGTAATCCAGCGGGTAGCAGGGAATGAGCGAACAAATAGCATCTATTTTACAATCAGAAAAGCTGGTGGTGATTAAGAAAAGTTGTGGAAGCCAAATCATCTATTTTGAATTTGTGCTTTTTTTTCCTGTTGTTTCTCATTTTGTGTCAGATCTTTTGGGCACTTTAGCCCACGGCAGCATTTCCCTACCGGAAGGAAAAATTACAGTTGAGAGCTCTCTCCTCATTTGAAATCTCCTTGTAATGAAGTGGTTAACCACCATCTTCGACTGTCGACTGCTCTGCTTACTTCCTGCTTCCTTCTCTCATAGTTCAGGAGTGAGCTGTTTAAGCGTTCGGCCCCTGGATGTTCCCGTCCAGTACACGTGGGCCTTTCACATCTCTGAAATGTCCCTGGAATCAGTCACTGTGTCCCCATGGCCCGGGGCATTTATTTCTTCATTGTTGAGTTACATACCGGAGGAGCAGGTCCGCCTCGGGCCAGCAGGTGGTATGTGGGCTCTTCATGCAGGAAAGATCTCGCAACACGAGTCCAGGTGGTTTTGCGAGTATGTTTATTAAAGCTGCAGACGGGGAAACAAAGGAAGGGTTTAAGGTGGAAGAAGCAACAGGAGAGAGCCCAGGTGGGGCTGCTTGGCTCTGTAAGAAATAAAAGAAGGGAGCTCCCTGGCAGGTCAGAGAAAAGGGGGGTCTTGGAGACAGGTTTGGGGAGTAAGCCCGGGATGAGCCGCCGCTGCCCACTGCTCCCCAGGTTGCAACTCTCGTGGGGACCCTTAGAGTTCAGGAGAAGACAACGCAGAGACACAAGGTGTGGGCTGCTGTGGCAAGAACCCAGAGGGAGGTCTCCAAGGGTTTCACGGAACACTCATCAGCTTCCCAGGTGTGTCCTTCGGTGTGCTGATTGATTAAATGTGTGTACAGTGGGGCCTGGAGTTATTTTCTGGTTGGTTTCATTTTTCGAGAATGTCAATGAATCCCTGACCGTGTAGCTCAATTGGGCGTCATTCTGCAAAGTGGAGGGTCACCAGTTCGAATCCTAGTCAGGACACATGCATAGGCTACAGGTTTGGTCCCCAGTGAGGGTGCTTATGAGAGGCAACCGATCATGGATGTTTCCCTCTTTCTCCCTACCCCTCTCTTTAAGAAAAAGTCATTGAAGAGGGCCTGGGGTGGCTGGAGTATATAAACCCTTTGCTCCTAAGTGCCCTTGGTTCGGAAAGATGAAGCCTAGTGACCCCTTAGCTGGATGTAAATCGCTCCGGTTGTTTGGTCTTGTTTAAGTAATTGGGTTGGCCAAAAAGTCCGTTTAGTTTTTTCCATAAAGTGAGACAGTTTCACCAATAACTTTATAGATTTGGGTATTTGGAGTGTGTCAGCCATCTCTCACGTGGCAGAACGTCGGTCTTTCTCAGTTAATGTCTCGATTTGATCGCCATCAACCTCGACTGCTCTACCCGACCCCGGAGCATCGTCCAGCGAGGAATCTCCAGCACGAAACTTCACAAACCACGTTGGACACGTTCGATCAGTCACAGCACCTCCTCCACACACTGCACACGTCTTTTCTTGCATTTCAGTTGCATTTTTACCTTTCTTGAAATAATAAAGTACAGTATGCTAAAAATGTTGCATATTTTCTCCCATCTTCAATATGGTTACACATTAAAATGGTTACACAAAAATTCACCAATTTTGATTAATTTTTTAAAAGATTTTATTTATTTTTAGACGGAAGGGAGAGAATCATCAATGTGTGGTTGCCTCTCATGCACCCCCTACTACAGACCTGGCCTGCAACCCAGGCATGTGCCCTAGACTGGGAACTGAACCGGTGACCCTTCGGTTGAGGCCAGCGCTCAATCCACTGAGCCACACCAGCTAGGGTGGAATTTCCCCTAGCTTCTTACTGTCCTGCCTCAGTTGTACGGGGCTCATCGGTCTGTCCTCCCAGTGAGCTACTCAAAATACAGCCAGCAATGAATTCACCTCACCTGAGAGCAAGTGCCCCGGGCAGCCACCCTGATTAGTCCCCAGAGTGCAGCGAGGAACAAGCCGACCGGGTGCCACTCTTCAGGAAACCGCTCGTTCCTGGGGGAGGAGGTGGGGTTACAGTTCTTTCACTCGTGGGGAGTCACAGCATTTGAGTCATGAGAGACTCTAGAACTGACTCAGTCCAACCACGCGAGACACCCAGGTGAGGTGTTGGGGCAGGCTGAACTGCAGGTGTCCTTTTCTGTTCTCATCCTGGTGGCCTCCTGGCGTCCGTGCCCAGTCACGGGCTGTCCCAAGTCAGCCCTCCAGCCCTGGTCTCTTCTCAAAAGCTCCATCAGCCCGACTCCTCCCCTGCTTGATGTCTCTTTTCTACCACGACCCAAAGGTACCCATCCCTCCGCGCCTCCGAGCTCTGGCTGCTGGGTCCTCCACCTGCCGCTGCCTCAAATGCCACCTCCTAGCATTCCATCCCTCTGACATCTGCTACCCTCCCACCTGCGGATTTCTGTAACCCGGGCCTCAGGCTTTGAGTGTGGCCCTCAGTATCTTGAAAGCTCCCTCTCCTCCTCCTCCCGCCCTCTCTGTGTGCACTGGGTCTGGCGAAGTCAGGCCCGCTTGGGTGTGGTTGGTAGGGTACTAATATGGGTGTCATAAATTCTGATTCTAATCTGAACATTTCGCCTAAAGTGTCATAGGGTGTGTGGAATTACAGAATTACATGCTTAAGATTTTGTAATAAAGAGTTTGTAGTAAAAAGGGGGTGTTATTTGTGCCGGACCCTGTACATTTACATTATGTGAGCACAAAGAAAGGAATGGGAAGATACACTCATTACCTGAGGCAAGGCAAGGGAGAGAAGAAAGCATTAAAGACAAATTTACCTACTGGACTCAGGGCAGGTGCGTGAAATTAGAGGCGGGGAAGCTCAGAGGCAGGGGAGACCCACACCCAGGTCACTAGCCGGAGTGGGAGCCAGAGCGCCAGCCGGAGCCTGCCTCCAGGAGCGTGCTGTCTCTTCTGTGTGCAGCGCACTGCGTGGGGTTCTCGCGGCAGCGCGGCCAGAGTCACCCCACCTGTCACGTGTGAGGCTCACTGTCGAGCGGCCGCGGCTGTCTGTGTCCCCCTCTCTGCTCCCAGCCCTCCCCTCTTCCTCTGTTCTTCTTGCATTGAGCTTTCCTGTGCTTCCCGTACATGTTTGTGTTTGCCATTTTTCCTTTCCCATCCCCTGCCTCTCTCTTCCCTCCCTGCCCCTGCCCCGCCCCTCTCAGCTCCTGCCTCTTTAATGTAGCGCTAGTGTCTGCGTTCGCACGTGTCCCACTTATGGGCTGTGGTGTTGTGTGACTAAATAGAGCCAGCAGACAAGTTACCGTTTGGCGCTTTTCCCCTAGAAAAATTCCAGCCCGAGTTATTTTTTCAGTCCACGGGCCTTCATTGATTTTTCTCCCGGGGAATCAAGGATCTACAGAAAAGCGCCACCGCGCTCTGGGAACGCCTCGCAGAGCCTCAGCTGCCTGTGCAAAGCTGAGCGCGCCCTTCAGCCCACGCTCCGGGGCTGCTGTTTCCGTTCTTCTCCCACGGCAGCCCCACCGCACACACCTGGGAACAGACGGGCTGGGCACCTTTCCTGAGCTGCTCTCAGGACTACAAAGACCAGCCAGGTGAAAACTTTCCCAGCCTCCCCGGTAACTGGGCTTCTGGTGAAAACTGGCCGGCTTCAATCAGATGTCCAGTTTGGGAAGGCTGAAGTCAGGTGGGCTTTGGTGTTTGTGGGTTAGGGATGGAAAGGGCTCTGTGATAAATCAGACGGCCCAGTGACCTGAAGTAACCTCACAGGGCGATCTGATCCTAAATTCCTCACTGGGCAGATCATGGATAGTCAAGCCCCGGGCGCTGAACTTTTTAGGAAATGGTTTACCTTTGCCCTTTGTTTCTGTGCCTGTAGGTGCGCACTGCTGGGAAAGGCCGGTGATCTGGTTTTTCCGGCCCCTGCAGGCGCCTGATCTTGCTAATTGCCCTGTAATCCATCCCCACCCCCTGCTTTCTCCAACGTTCACGTCATCTTCCTTAAGGTCCCACCTTAACTCTAAACGTAAAAAAGAAACAGCAAAACTCACTTTTGGAGGTATTCGAGAACTTGTTCCCTGGCCTCTCATCAATTTGGCTGAAACTCCTAGAAATGCCCCACAGGTCCGAGCGTTTCTTACATGGACAAGCTGTGTACACTTCATAAAAAGCATTCCACCCCACCCTGACGCTCTGTTTCCTGGGTGCCAGGAGGCAGTTGCAGCACCGGCCACATGGCCCCGGGCCCCTGGGTCACCACCTCACTGCACACTCTTGCACTCAGCCAGCCCAGTGGCGGCTCCCTGCGTCCCCACACCTGGCTCTCTGGCCCATTGGTTTCAGCCCATCCAGTGGTGGTGTAAGCTCCTACCTCCTGTGTTAGCCCTTATCCCTTTAAAATATCCCCACTGCAAGGAGCCTGCTTGCTAAGGGCTGAATGTTTTCCCACCCAAAATTCACTTGGGAATCCTAATCCCCAAGAGTGCTGGTGAGGTGGTGTTAGGTGTTAGGAGGTGAGGCCTTTGGGGCGATTTGGTCCTGAGGGTGGAGCCCTGGTGAAGGGGTTAGCACTCTTGGGTTTTTTTCATCTTTAATTGTATTTTTAGAGAGAGGAAGGGAGAGGGAAACATTGATTTGTTGCTCCACCTACCCATGCATTCACTGGTTGCTTCTTGTATGTCCCCTGACCGAGGACTGAACCAGCAACCTTGGTGTATCGGGACAACACTCTAACCAACTGAGCTACCCGGCCAGGGCTTGGGATTAGTGTTCTTATGCCAGAGACCCCACAGAGCTCCTCTGCTGTTTCTGCCCTGTGAGGACACAGAAAATGTCATCTGTGACCAGGGAAGCTCTGTCACCAAAACCCAATCCTACCAGTACCCTGATCTCTGACTTCAGCCTCCAGAACCAGAAGAAGCAAATACGTGTTTTTACGAGCACCCTGTCTGTGCTGCTTCCTTGTACACAGCAGCTGGAGCGGACCCAGGCGGTGACTTTCCTCCCTGTCGCCCCCTCTCCCTGCCCCACAGGCCGCGGTGCATAGTTAGGTGTTGGGCCTGCTGTCTCTGCTGTTCAGCTGCAAGGGGTTGGCTTGGCCAAAGGGTTTGTTTGGCTTTCCCCATACAATGGCTCTAGCAGCGCTTAGCTGTCTTGAACTTCTTTGAAAGAATTTTGTTAGATAGTATTGTGACAGCTGTCCTGTCAGCATGCATTTAAATAGAAAATCCTCAACAAAACTGGTGAATAGGTACTTGAACAACAATAAAAAAAAGTTAAAAAAAAACTGGTGAATTTTTGCTGTAGCCATAATATTGAAGATGGAAGAAAACAAGCAACATTTTTGGCATATTATGCTTTATTATTTTGAGAAAGGTAAAAATGCAACTGAAACACACACACACACACACAAAGACGTGTGCAGTGTGTGGAGAAGGTGCTGGGACTGAGCGAATGTGTCCGAAGTGGTTTGCGGAGTCTCGTGCTGGAGATTCCTCTCCAGGCGATGCTCCGCGGTTGGGTAGAGCAGTTGAGGTCGATAGCGATCCAATCGAGACTTTATACCATGAGGGAGACGGCTGACACACTCCAAATACCCAAATCTATGAAGTTATTGGTGAAAATGAAAAATGTGACTTTTATTTTACCAAAAAGAACACACAGACATTTGGCCAGCCCAATACTTGAGTGCATCGGCCAGGCCTCCCGCCCATATCTCCGTCAGTGACTGCCGAGGCTGTGCAGAGGAATCCACAGGGGACAGGCCCAGAAGGGGACAGGTCCAGCAGGGGATATGCCTGCCCAGCAGCAGCACCTCTGGCTGCACTTGGCAGCCAGCAGCCCCCCCACCAGGCCTTGTCGGGGTGGGAAGACCAACTCAATCACTGGCCTTGCCACTTTCTCCTGTAACTTCAGCCTGTAATTTACACACTGCATGTGCCTCAGGTTGGGCAGAAGCAGGCCGGGCCCCTGCCTTAAACCAAGTTGCTGGGTGGTTTTACCAGGTTCTGATCCCCAAAACAACCCGGACCCACCCCGGAATCCAGGAACTCAGTCGGGCCCTGGCTACTGCCTGGGGCTCTCCTGAGGGCAGGTCGCTGGGCCTACCTCGTGGACAAAGGTCAAATGAGGCAGGCATCTGTATCAGCTTAAAAGCTGTAAAACAAGTCCCTGCTCTTTCTGAGTGTGGGATAGTTGTCTTGTGGTCAGGGGAGGCGGGGAGGCCGCCCAGCTTTGCAGGACAAACATACAGGAAGGAGCTAGCTTCCTGGGGCTTGACTAGGAAGTTACTGTCCATGGGAATCTGCCCTGTGTCCCACTTCCTAATGACCTTGAGATTTGTGGTGGACACACTTGGGACACAGTGTGAAGAGAGTGACCCATGAGCAAGAGGAGGAAGCCGGGCAGGCTATGCTTGTGTTCGTTCCTGGGCTATGGGTCCGTAGCTTTGGACATGCTTTTGGGGCCGCGCTCTGCTTGACCCTCTGCAAGTGGTGGGAAGCCCTGTCCCAGTGGCACTGGACCCCGAGGTGGACTTCCTCGGCATCTGCCCCTCCAGCTCTGAAATTCTTTGCTTCTGTTGCTGCTACATGCCATCCAAGCTGGAACCCGAATGGGAAGAACAGAGGCAGGCCTTGTTCCTCCCTAGCTATGTGATCTTGGACGAGTGACCTAAGCTCTGGGAGCCCGTGGGGAAAGAGGCATGGCTTTCAGGGCAGTTGTGAGTGCAAGGAGTTCGTGTGTGTAAAGCACCTTAGCTTGCCGCCGGCCCTGGCCCGTCCTTCCGTGTCCGACGCGGAGCACTGCGCATGGTGGCCCCGAGCAAAGGGGGCGGGAGGGTGAGCAGTAGCTACAGTCAGAAACCTGAACCCTTGTCTCCACCGCTGAATCCCTGGGACCTCCAGTAAGTGCCATCTGGGTTGAAAGGGACTTATATCTGTAAAAGTGCCCCCAGAAAGTCACAGAATGGCCCATTTCTGCTCGTTCCGGCACGGGCTCTTACCTGTAACTTGTAGCAGCATCCAGGGGGCCAGGACCCAGGTGGGGAGATGAAAGCCCAAGGAGCAGAGGCTCCTTCCAACCTGCTTCTGTGGGTGGGGTCTCTTGGCTGTAGAGGCCGCCTCAGGGAGACAGCCATTGGCCCAGAGGCCAGTCAGTAGGTGTGTTGCTAACTAGCCCTTGTGCGTGGCTGGGAACCAAGGCCATGTCTCCTTCCCCCAAGCCAGCCAGCCAGCCAGCCAGCGCACAGGAAATGCAGGAAAAGGTGCTTGACCCGAACAGACCTGAGTGAGGATGGGCAGGTGGCAGCTGCAGTGGCACCAGGCCCAGTGCAGGCCCAGCAGGTGAGGGGACAGGAGCTGCTGTCTGCTCTGGGGGACTGTGGCAGCAGGCGCAGGGGGCTCTGCTGGGCAGTGGCAGCCGGACCTGGCTGGGGCCTACTCAGGACAGGGCCTGCAGGGGGCGCTTGGCAAGCTGAAGAGGCTGGTGCAGCAGCACCAGGCACAGGAGGCAGGACACTGGGGTCAGTGCTGAGAAGAGCAGGGTGGTGGCAGTTTGGAGCCCTGGGGACATTGTCTCCTGTGCACCTGGGGCAGTGGCCAGAGCCCAGGGAAGAGAGTTGTCACAAGGGAAGGCGGTCAGACCTTCCCTCGTACTCCATAAAGTTTTCGAGGGGATGTTGGGCACCATTCCCTCCATTTCAGGCAGCTAGGAAGTGGCAGAGCCTTCACCCCATTGCTGGATATGGGGTTTTTTCTCTTCTAGTTTTTAGTGTTATAAATAACGTCAGCAAGGAATAAGCTATGGTTTTCCTTTTTTGAAGACGTTATTTTTAGAGAGGGGAAGGAAGGGAGAAAGGGAAGGAAAGAAACATCAATGTGTGGTTGCCTCTTGTACTTCCCCCACTGGAGACCTGGCTCGCAACCCAGGCACGTGCCCTGACTGGGAATCGTACCAGCAACCCTTTGGTCCACAGGCCAGTACTCAGTCCACTGAGCCACACAAGCCAGGGCCTTTCAACTCTTTATTCCCTTTTCTTCCCTTGCCTTACTGGCTGGCCAGGCCCTCCAGTGCAGTCTGAACCACACTGCACTACTGGATGTGGGGACAACGAGCATCTTTGTTGTGCCCCTTTCTCACAGGGAGAGCTTCCAGTGTCCCCCGAGGTAAGTGCTGCCTGTCTCTCGGGGCTCCTGCAGCTGAGCAAGGAAGTAAGTCCCTTCTGCTCCCAGTTCACTGAGCTTTCCTTGTGGACAGATCTCGAATTTTCTCTCTCTGCAACTGCAGAGAGGATGTGCAGCCTCTCCTTGTCCCGTTAAGGGATGGAGTGCACTGTTCTCCAACACTGAACCCATCTCGCACATCAGTCTCGTGGGATTCAGTTTGTTGCTCATGCAGTAGGATTTTTGCATCTCTTTGCATGAATGAGGGCCCTGTACTCCTTCACACTCAGGTTTCCGTGTCCAGGTTGTGATTGCCTCACAGACCAAGCTGGGCAGCTCCCTCTTTGTCTGCGATGAGTTTGTGTAAGCAGAACTGTCTGCTCCTTAAATGAGCATGCGTATCTCAGGTGAAGCCCTCTGGGCCTGGAGTTTGCTGTGTGGGAAGGTTGACTCCTGATCAACTTCCACCTTCAGAAATCGCATCCCTTCCTTCCCATCCTCCCCAACCTTCCATCACACAGTTGGACCGCTGGGCACCCTAAGAGGTCACTGCACCAGGCCTTCGCGGCCAGTCTTCCTGACAGTCCACCTGGATCCCAGCGACCTCCTGCCCAGAGCGCCCATGGGTCCCCCCGCTCCGAGGTGAAATCCAGATCCACAGCAAGACCCTCAACCACCTGCCCACCCTTCCCTTCTGTTGCACCGGGCTGAGCTCGTGCCTCATCTGGGCTTCTAGAGTCACAGCTCCTGCCTGTGCAAATCGCTAGAAAAGTCTGTCCCCTCTCAGCCTCTCATGCCACTAACGCCATCTCTAACAGGAAGCCTGCCCCTCCCCTTTAGCTAGTGGTCACCTCCCTCCCATAGCTCTGCATTTCTGCATAATATCAAGGCCATTTTGGGTAGATTATGCTGTACTCAAGCGAGTGTTCTAAGAAGGCGGGCATATGTTTAGGGTCACTCACTTATTCGGTCAACAAACATCCAGTGCACCAGGCACCGTGCTAGGTGCTGCGATGCATCAGTAATTAAGGCAGACAGGTTCCAACCACTTCAGAACCTCCCAGTGAGCGGGAAATAAAGCAGCTTGCACTGTGCAGATGAGCAATAAAAAATAATAATCACCAAGAACCCCACTAACATATTGGAGAATTTCTTTACAGCTTTAAAAACACAAATAATAACCTGCCAGAACTACCCGGATTGGCACATACTGCTCCACAGATGAGCAAACTGAGACGCAGAGCGTAAGCCAAAGGTCAAAGAATGGTGGGGTCTGGATTTTAACTCAGGCAGCCTGCTCTGAGCCCCCTACTCCATCCAACCCACCCACGGCCTTTAAACAAATAGACCAGCTGTGTGCCCCCGTTGGGACCCAAATTTTTCAGTTCTCTTACTATATGCATCTTTCCTCAGGACCTGTCCTTCAGAGGGGCCTGTCCATCAGTGGCCTGCAGGTCCAGTCATGAAGGTGTCCCCAGCCCCCCAGACCTGCCCTAGGCAGTGGAGGGCAGGTGAGCTGAGCCGCTCCCCAGGAAAAGGGACCCAGTGCGGCCCTCCCAGCTGCGGTGGAACTGAGTGTCAGTCAGCCCTATCTGTCTATAAAGCGCCTGACCTAGATAGGGCCTGGTATTCCAATGATGCCCAGGGGTGGCAGTTCCTTAGCCATCAACCCTCTCCTTGGTTCAGAGCATACGGGTATTAAGTGCCTACTGTGTACCAGAATCTATGCAGTGGGCGGAATACAGAGATGAAAGGTCAGCTGGGGTAGACGGGAAGGCCCGCAGCCCAGAGCAGGACGCTCTGTGCTGGGAAAAGCAAGATGCATAGGGTCTGAAGAAGCTCCCAGGGGAACCTTAACCCATACAGCTCTGGGAAGGTCACTCGGAACAAGCTAGAAGCAGGGGGAGGGGTGCGGGGGGGGGGGAGGGCAGTCTAAGCAGAGGGCACAGGTCCCGTAAAAGCTTGGCGCAGGAGGGAGCAGACGCAGAAGGCCAGGGTGGCTGGAGCTGGCCTCGGGGCCTGGCAGGAATTCAGTGTCCATCCCAAACAAGCCACTTCGGGGTTTGAAAACATCACCCCGGGAGGGGAATGGAGGCGGGAGCAGCAGGTCTGGGGTCTGGGGCGGAGAGGGAACCAGGAGGGGGTCGGGAGGGGCCCACTTGGCCTCCACCGCAGGGCGAAGGGCGAGCTGTTGAAACTCCTCCTCCTTATCCGGTTGGCCCAGGGCGGAGGCACCTGACTGGGAGCAGCCAATCCCGGAGCTGGCAGGGCTTGGGCCCAGCGGGCTACTCTTCTTGCCCAGACTGCGTGCGGAGTAGTTCACAGACAGGCCCGCAGGGGGCGGCCACGGGCGGCTCCCGCGCCAGACCCGGACATGCATTAATGGGGGAGGGGGACCGCTATGGCAGGGTCAGCGGTTAGCAATTATAGGACCTCCACTTGTCCAAATGACCAGTTTCTTTAAACCTCCTAGGAAGTGTTCGCAGAGATCGCCGGGTCTCCGGCATCCACTGGGCAGTGATCATTTCTTGTGTGGTCTGGCACATGGTCATCGCCATCCCCCTGCTCTGCAGAGCTTCAATGCCCGGCCTCTGAGGGTCAGGGGCGCTGCGGGGCCATGGGAGTTACAAGTCCCTTCTCCCCCCACAACCGCAGCCCCCTGTGCGAATTCTCGACCTCTAAGTCCCAGCAGGCACACAGCCTTCAGGAAGTCTTCCCTGCAGCACCCGCCCCCTCCCAAGCCCACCGTGCCCCCGGTGCCCCATGCTGTTGCAGCCTGGAAGCAGCTAAACGGTTGTCCCAGAGGACAGGCCCTGGGTAGGGGTAGGGGTAGGGGTAGGGGTAGGGGCCCCACCCCCCTCCCCCCTCCCCCTCCCCCCTGCCCCCTCCCCAGCCAGGTTCCTATCCCCAGCCAGGTTCCTAGGCCTGTTGGGAGTTCTGTCACGGCGAGGTAAAGGGCTGAATTCGGCCCTCCCATCACCCACCCTCAGTAACTGGGAGGAGATGCGGAGGGGGCGACTCCTTGCCAAAGCCCGCGGCCCCTTGTAAGGTGTGGGGGCCGAGAAGCCGGAAATCTTTACCCGGCCTCCACAAACCCCAGCCTGTGCCAGTGCAGATGGGGGCTCATGACTATAGCTTCTGGAAAGGAGGCTCTCTCAGGGGCGGCAGGTCCCATAGCGGTGGCCACTCACCCCCATGGGAGCGCGGGCTTTGCCAAAAAAGGGGGATTGAAATTGATCCTAGTGATTTGCCTCCTTATGCCCTCTCTCCCCCTCTAGGTCAGCTCTAAAGACACCAAAGGGTATTGAAAAGGGTTTCCGGCTCTAACTGGGGGGCGGGGCGTGTTCCCCAGACCAACAAGCAAACATCAGCCGGGTGTGGAACACTTCAACTCAGTTCTGACCAATCTACCGGGGGGGACAGAGCCAGATTCCACAGGTGAAGGGTCCAGTCCCACAGGACTACCCTCCGCTTGAGAGCCCTGGTGGTTGTTACCTGTGCTGCTCACCCACCAGCTATAAATCAGAGGTTCCCACGACCTTTGCTAGAACGGCTCAGAACTCAAGAAAGCCCGGTTATTTACTTGATTACTGATTTATTACAAAGGATGTTAAATGATAAGAATCAACAGCCAGGTGAAGAGACACGTCGGGCGGGGTCTGTAATGAAGGAGTCTCTATTCTCACGGAGCTTGAGACCTGCACAGTGGCACGTGGCCGCACTGTGCGCCCCACTGAGGGAGCTCTCCAAAAGAGGGCCAAGGAGCTGCCCTTTTGGGGGGGGGAGGGCTTTATGGGGGCTTCATTGCATCCTTGTGATTGACTAAGTTATTGGCCATTGGCAATTGAGCTTAATTTCAGCCCCTCTGTGGCTCAGTGGATTGAGCACCAGGCTTCAAACCAAATGTCACTGGTTCAGTTCCCAATCAAGACACATGCCTGGGTTGCAGGCCAGGTTCCCAGTAGGGGGCGCTTAAGAGGCAACCAGACATTGATGTTTCTCTCCCTGTCTTTCTCCCTCCTTTCCCCTCTCTCTAAAAATAAATAAATAAATAAAATAGAAAAAAAATATTTTTAAAAAAGGTTTATCCAAGGGTCTTCTGATACAGCTAGACAAAACCCACAAGTGTTCAGAAGAAGAAAGAAAAATCAAGAGTCCTTATAGCAAAAAGTACATTTTTGAGAATGATCACTCCTGCACTCTTAGCACTGGAGTGAGTCCAGGAGGGGTACCGCTCAGATCTCAGACCGTCTGGAAGATGGATGGCAGGTGGTCTGGATGTGGGGGTCCTTCGGCGGGGAGTCAAGGTTATCCGGAGGTTTGATGTATGTACACCCAGGCATTGATGCTGCCGGCCTAGAAAGTTCAAAAGTTTAAGTTCCCACGCTAGTTAGAACAAGAGTAGGATCATTTCCTCATGTCTCAACCTACTTGCTCTTAGTAATTTAGCAACTTGACCAGAATGACTCCATTTTATGTTTTCACTCTATTTCTCAGTGCATTCACATCAACGCCCACTATCTGGTACCGAGCAGATACATGATGTCTTCCTTGTGACTCTCCTAATCATCGTAAAATGCTCCTCTCGGCCTCATCTAATGTTCTGCCTCGAACCTGACCCCCGCTTTCTGTTGGCCTTTGCCGGAACCCTCCTGCACTACCGTTTTATCACCGTTTATATCCTTCCTGCACCTTGTTTGGACGGTGTCTTCTGCCTGCAGCCTGGAGCTGAACGCGGAGCGTCTGACAGGCATCTCCCTTTACAGAGGAGTTACCCTGTTTGCGTCCGTCAATGTGGCAGGTCCGTCTTAGTCTCCATGGAGTCATCTTACTCAGTACTTTCTACTTCCGCAGGTCATCAAAATACTTGCTTGATTTGGGTACAAGCGTTTCTTCTGGTATTCTGGAAATTTTGTAGCTGTGTGCTTATGGTTACCTTTATAATTTTACATAACACACTTCATCCTTTCTCTGAAGTGTCTGTTGACTTCCAACTGTGACTAATAATGACACTATTTTGTTTTCCTCCTTCCTTCCCGCCCCCATCCTTACCACAATAACATTTCAAATTAAAATAAACATCAGGATAAATACAAATCCTTTATTGTAAATAAAATTGTAACTACTTTGATTGTGTCTAGGATGCCACCCTGGGTATAAGAGGCTCCACTGATGCAGTAACAGCTCTTTGAATGGAAGCGAAACCGGCCCTGCGGAGGGCTGGCGGTGGGTGGTTTGCTTTCTAGGTGGAAAGTAAGGGCACCCTGATTTTCTCCCCTCCAAGCCCTACGTCCCTGCCTGGGCTGCCCAGCATAGTTCTTGTCCTCCCTAGGGCCACTCTTAGGAGGAGTCCAGTCTCTGTGCCAGTGACCACAGCCCTGAGTGTCTCAGCAGGAGCTGCCCAGGTGGAGGGGCTCTGGCTGCGTCACCCAGGATTGTAGGCTGCACGAGGCTCTGGGCCTAGGTGGATGGCGTCAGGTCTGGCCTCCAGCATACTCTTCTTCCTCCAGCCTCTTGCATGAATCTGGGTGTGGCTGACACCAGCTCCAAGCAAATCAGGTTTGATGCCATGTTCTGGAAGTTTCTGAGGACCTCACAGTTCCAGAAGAACCCAGCACTGCCTGGCCGTGCACCAGCCCTGCAGGTCACCCCCGACCGACTGTACCTCCCTCTCGGCTCTGCCCACGTCTTTGCCTCTGCTGTTTCTTCCACCCGGGCTGCCGTCCTCCCTCCAGTTTTTGATGGCCTGAAGCCCACCGTTCTCTGAGACTCAGCCTGAATGTCACCTCCTGATGGAAGCATCAGTCCCTCTCTTCTCTGGCTCCTCACCGTGGTCCTCTGACTCATGTCGCCGCTCACCTCCCAGGGGTGATCTACCACGTGGCTGCCCTGTGCTTGGCCCTGCAGACACTTGGCCCTGCAGACACAGAGGTGGGGCCAGCCCTGCCTGCCACATGGAAGGGATGGTATTTTATTATTATATTAGCTGTAATTCTTGTTTACACTAAAGGGCAACTCTTGTGTGACAAAGAGCGTGGATTTGTCCTTATGTCCGCGCTGTGTCTCCACGCAGACCAAATTAGGGCACATTTCGGCCCCCCGGAGCCTCCGCGGGGGCGGCTACTATTTTGGCTTTTACCATCATCAATTAAGTTTGCCTGTTTTTTTCATCAATTAAGTTTGCCTGTTTTTTTGTACTTTAAAGAATATATATTTTATCATTTTTTTTTAGAGAGAGGGATGGGGAGAGGGAAAGAAACAGCAGTGTGTGGTTGCCTCTCGAGCGCCCCCACCTGGGGACCTGGCCCGCGACCCAGGCATGTGCCCTGACTGGGAATTGAACCTGAGACCCTTTGGTTCACAGGCCGGCGCTCAACCCACTGAGCCACACCAGGCAGGGCTGTATAAATGGAATCCTGCAGTATGTGCTCTTTCAGGTCGAGCTTCCTTCACTCAACATTATTATGTGTCAGCTGCTGATGTGCTGTTGAAAGAGTAGCAACAGCAGTTGTTGCCCCCTTCCCCTGGGGCCTGACACAAGGCAAGTGATTAGTTAACAGTGAGTCTTGGTGGAGGGAACTTGACCCATTCAGCTTTTTTTTTAATACTAGAATGTCACCTGAGTCAACTCCATTGTTGAGAAAAACACTGGAGGTACAAATCAGGGCAGCAGAGAATGCCAAGGAGGTCATTTTACAGGTCATTGGCATCTACAATGTGGCGTGGCTGTTTACAGAGACTTAGGCTGGTGGCTGCGGGCCTCCCTTGGGCTCCCTGGGCCCCGCCCTCGGCCCCATCCTGCCCCAGCCAGGCCGAGTCTGCTCCTTGTATAGTCCTATATAGCCCTGGTGTCCCACCTGTCAAATGGACATCTCCCCCACCACCCTCTGTGGTCTGGGTGGACACCCAGGAGGTGAGACAAAGGCGGCGCCCCTGGGCTTGGCCTCAGGGGGAGGAGGCATCCCTGGTCCTGCTCCCTGGCTGGTGTCTTAGCCCAGAGACTCCCAGGGGATGGGTTCCCGTTGGCCCTGAGGTCCCTCCTAGAGGGCCAGGCTGTGCCTGCTCCTCCCAGCACCCCTCCCACAGTCGGGAAACAGAGGCTCAGAGTGCAGGCTGAGCCTTTATTCAGTGGGTGCCTGGGGAGTGGACTCAGCCTGCACAGGAGGCGCCTGTGGGCCACCCTGCCCAGGCTGAGGACAGCTGCGTTCAGGGGAGGGGTCTGGGAAGTCGTCACCAAGCTGGTGGCCTTACAGGGTGAGTGGGCCTTTTGCTAGGTTTGAGCGAGGGCACTCCTGGCAGGGGGACCTGCTGAGCAAAGGCATGGCAGTGTGAGCGTGGTCAAGGGCATCAAGGGGGCTGCACTGATGAGAGGGGCACTCAGGAGATAGGCTGGGATGGAGCCGGTCCAAGGCCCTGTTCTGGGGTGGTGCTGGCAAACCCTGAGACTCCCTTTGGGGCAGGGGCGGGCCCTCCCTCCCAACCTCGGTGTGACCCTGTGCTGGCCCCAGGTAAATCCATTCCTGTGGCAGATGGGTGAATGGGGCCGGGGCGCAGTGAGTCAGTGAATGGGCTTGGAACATCCTGGCTGGGGAGGCAGGTGGGTGGTCAGAGCCAGGCCCCTGGGCACACTCGAATGGCAGGCATTACTAGTCTTGTACTTGTGGGCCATCATTAAGTAAAGTAAGGGTTATTTTAACACCTTCACTGTGATGCCGGGAAATTGATCTGATAAGGAAGACAAGACATCACTATGTGACCAAGGAGTGGGCAGCATATATACAGTGGAGACACTGGACAAAGGGGTGATTCACGCCCGAGATGGCACAGAGAGGGCTGGTGTGAGATTTCATCAGGCAACTTGGAACTGTGCAATTTAAAACTTACAACTTGTTTATTTCTGCAATTTTTCATTTGATATTTTTGGAAAGTGGGTGACCCCACAGGTAAATTGAAACACAGAGAGCAAAACTGAGGATAGGGGGAACTACTGTTTCAGTCATGCTCTCTGTTCTTATCTCCTGGAGTGGGCCATTCCTGCACTCCACCCTCCAGGGGATCAACCTCCTTTCTCTGGCAGGGCTGACAAGAGACTTGGCCACCTCCCCTGGCTCAACCAGTAACCAACTAGCTAGAGGCACTTGTCTCTTTCAAGGTGTCCATTGGAGTCTCCCATTTTCCTTTGCTTTTTGCGAGGTGAAGTGTCACTGACCTAGTTCTTGGGAAATTGACCCAGAAGCTGGGGCCTAAGAACTGTTCAAGGAGGACCCCTTTTACTGGACCTTTAATGGTCCTCTCTTGTGGCGGCTCCTCATCCACGCCTCCACTCCCCACCCACCAATAGAGTTGCTCCCCAGCCAACAGCGAGGGCCCTTCCCTGCCCCTGCCCCAGCCCCAGCCCCTGGCTTTGCAAGCCCGCTCCTTCCCACTGCCAGGCCTTTGACCCCGCTGTCCTCCCATGTGAATTGTATTACCCTCCTCTTCTCCCTCAGCTCCTTCTTCCTCGTCCTCAGAGGCCAGACCCACATCTTCAAGACTCCCCTGCACCCCAACCCCTGCTATGGCGCTGCCTTGGTCACTAGGCCAATAACCCTTTGTAGCACGTGAGCGGTCCGCCTTCCCTTGCCCCCAAGCTGGGGCGTGGCTGGAGCCGCATGGTTAAGATCTTGGCTCAGGGAGGGGCCAGCTGCCCTTGGGTCTCCACAATGGGGACCCAAGGGCCGGTAGAAAAGGCTTCAAGTAAGAATTTCAAAAGAGAATTTCTCTGCCCTTCCTTTGCCCGCTGCTGAGACGCTGGACCTGCGATTACCCGCCGCGCGCCACCCCGGACCCCTGGCTCTCTGCGGCCTCCACTCGGGCTGCGCCTGCAGAGCGCGGATGAGGGGCCCTCTGGCCGCTGTAGGCAGATCCCTGCCCCAGGAGCGCCCCAGGGTGGGGACGAGGGTGGCGGCCTCACGAGCAGGGTGCGGGCTGACTCCGCAGCCGGGGTTGGCGCGGGCAGGTGGGAGCGCCGGCTTCCGGGGGCATTTCTGCAGGCGCAGGAGCACTGGGGGACCTCCCGGCCGGCAGGTGGCGCGGGCGGCGCGCGGAGGAGCGCCAACCCCAGGAATGCCGGCCCAAAGGCCACTGCTTTTAAAAACATTACATGAGAGACCTCTTCTTCTTCTAAACGACCCACGCTTGTATAACTCAAATAGCAGAAACATTAAAATAATGGCCCTCCACCCAAAGCCCCGCCTCCCGGAAGTAACCCCAGCTTCCTGTTTGGGGGCATCTTTCGCACCTTCTCCAGCATTTGCTCCCTCACCAGCCCTTGGCCACACCCAGGTGTCACACTCACAGATAGGCACGGGCACATGCACAGACACCGACACACATTCACCCAGACACACGCAGGGACACACGTGGATTACAGACAGAGGTCAAGGTATTTCGTGATGTGGGCGTATTTATGAAGACACGTCTCTTGGGATGAATCTCTGCACATTACATTTTTACAGGTTTTGCTGACAGAAACCTCACCTCCCTCTCTGGCCCTTCTCTTGTCACGCCATCCACAAGCATTTCATGTTCCCACGCCGTCGTCCACGCTGTGGGTGAGGCCCAGCTGAGGTTGTTAGATGTGAGGTGCCCATGTCTCACCTCTTCCGGCTGAGGACACGTTGCAGGGCTGCGCAGGTGCCCTGGGCGTGGGGTTCAGGAGGATGCCCTGGGTGTGAGGGCAAAGCCAAGGACAGAAGGCAGAGGCCAGCAGCTGGACCAGGGCAGACCCTTGACCTTCTGAGATACATCTGAGACCTTTGGGACTCTCGGATTTGTGTGGGCCATAAGTGCTGTCTGTCCCCTGAAAATGCAATCACACTGAACTGAAAATAGGCCCCCAAGAGACCCCTAAGGAGAGGGCTTTCCCATACCCAGGTCTTCGGTGTGTCTGAGCACATGGGGGCTGTCACACTGCCTGTGGTTCCACTATTACCCCCCTGTCCCCCCACACTCTGCTGAGGTCTGGGGAATTCTCCTTTTCAGAGCCACTATGCCCCGATTGTGGGGGTGACCCTAACCCCAAAAGAGCTGGTGACACTGTGCCGGGGGTGTGTGTTGGGTTGGGGGAGCTGAGCACCTCACTGCCTCCCCGCCAGCATTTCAGCCCTCATCCTCCTCTGTCCAGGGCCCAGCTCCAGGCCCCTGCTTGGGAGGTGTTTGCATTGGGTGGTGCCCGCAGCAAAGGCGCTCGGGGGGGCCTCACACTCCGAACGAGATCCGAGTCAGACCGTGTCTCTCCAGGCTGTCGGGTTCAGGAGGCGGCCCGGCAGAGGTGAGTCCCGACAGGACAGGAAGGCACTGAATCTGCCGTGTGCCAACCCTGGGCTGCCCCTGTGTCTGGCAGCACACTGTCACCTGGGCCTGGGCTGGAGACCAAGACCATTCCAGAGGTTTGATTTGGAAACCTCAGTTCCAAGGACACGGACACCCCCCTGCAATGCGTGCAAGCCAGACAGGTCCGGGCCAGACTCCGAGCCTGTGCCCTTCAGTGCCAAGCTTGCAGAAGGGCCGGCCCTGTTGCTGTTGACCCAGGGGTGGTGCCGACACGATCTGGACTAGGGCCTGACTTTGGGCTTGGACTTGGCTCCCGCCCGTGGGGCTGGCACCGTGTCCCATGCTCCAAATGGCCATGGTGACTGGTTCTGTTTGTGTGTGCTGTACAGTCAGAATGTCCTTCAGGGAAACAGGGCAGACTTCTCCAACTGGTTTTCATTTTTGTCCTTAAGCCTTTTTTGAAAATGACTTAATCAAAGAAGTGTCATGAATTCAATCTTAGGGCCTGGCTCCTAGCGCCCCAGGACGATGAGTGAGCATCCCTGAGCGGCCGATGACCCCCCACAGCTCTCATGTGCACCTCCCACCTCAGCAGCCGGGGTCTCCTGGCAGACCACTGCCCGTGGTCGAGGGTCTACTTACTACCTGCCAGGTGGGGTGTCAGGGTGCTTCCCATCACACTCCCGCTCACAACCACCCTAGAAAGTAGGGTAGCTATCCCCCCTTTACAGATGAGGAAACTGAGGCTCAGAGGTGACTTGCCCAAGGCCACCTGGCCTGTGAGAGGCAGAGCCATGGTCCATTCATCTGTGTCCCGGGCAGTGCTGCCCCTTGGGGAGGCACAGACTGTAGATGGAGAGTCCAGTGACTAGGGAAGAGGGTGGAAGGGAGACGAGCCTGTAGCTCAGGCTGACAGATTGGGGAAGCTTCTGGGAGGAGGTGGCACTTGGCCTTTGACATAGGCTTTGGAGAGACAGACGAGGAAGATAGGCCTCGTCTGCCCCGCTGGGGTGGACGTAGTGGGAGAGAGGCCAGAGAGGGCTGGGCACAGCGCATCGCTGGGGCAGAGTCCGTGGCCCGGTTGACTCTGGTTCTTTCACAGCTAATTTATTTTATCTCTTCTTGGAAGCTTTTGGGATTTTTCTCTCCCTTTGGACACTTAGAAATTGCTTTACAGTGTTTCTAGATGGTGATGTCTGGCTTTTTGGTTATTGGTCCATATTGTGTTCACCTTTTCATTGGAGTGGGGCATCTATTAACTGCACACGTCTGAAGAAAGAAAACAGCTCGACGCAGTTTTACATTTGTAACACTCGAGGAAGCACCGCCCAGGTGCAGACGCGGACTCCTCACTGCCGGCTGCCCGCAGGCTCCCTTCCACTGCCCGCCCTCCAGGAAAACGCTGTTGACCTCCGATGCATTGGTTAGTTTCGCCGATGCTTGAACTTCGTGGAAATGGAAACTTACAGTTGTATGCTTTTGAATACTTTTTAAAAAATAGATGAACTTTTATATTGTAGAACAGTTTTAGATGTACACAGTTACTGGGAAGAGCGCTCAGAGACTTCTGGTCTACGCCATCCCTGTTTCCCTTGTCACTTCTCTGTTTCAGCTGACAAACAAATATTGATACATAATTACCAACTAGAACCCATTCTTTATTCCAAAGTTCTCCGTTTTCCCTGATGCCCTTTTTCTGTCCCAAGATCCCTTCCAGGCCAGCACATGCCGTTTAGTCCCAGGTCTCCCTGTCTCCTCTTGGCTGTGACAGTTTTT
The DNA here is from genome assembly GCF_022682495.2 of Desmodus rotundus. Classification (NCBI taxonomy): domain Eukaryota; kingdom Metazoa; phylum Chordata; class Mammalia; order Chiroptera; family Phyllostomidae; genus Desmodus; species Desmodus rotundus. Next base: position 134,236,441 of record NC_071393.1, on the reverse strand, counting down.
CAGACATTTCTTGTTTTGATGATCACTTTGTACAATATTCTTCAATTGGGGTTTGTCTGGTATTTTTCTCATATTCAGATTTTATCTATTTCCGGAGGGAAAGGGAGGAGGGGAAGGGAGGGAGACAGAAACATCAATGTGTGGTAGCCTCTTGCACACCCCTTACTGGGGACCTGGCCCACAACCCAGGCCTGTGCCCTGACTGGGAATCAAACCAGCGACCCTTTTGTTTGCAGGCTGGTGCTCAATCCACTGAGCCACACCAGCCAGGTGGGCTTGAGGGAGGAAGACCACAGAGATAATTTCCATCACATCCTATCGAGGGCATGCACCCAGTGTGACTTGTGTCTGTTGATGCTGACCTTGGTCCCCTGGCTGAGGTAGAGTGTGTCAGCTTTCTCCACCGGAGTTACCGTTCCCCGGCTTCCACTGTGGGCCATCAGAGGGACATGACTCGGCAGCGCGCACGTGAGGACCGTGGAGCGGGTCTCCGGCTCCTCCAGGCGGAAGGAGCTGCGTCAGTGATTGGGGAATCTGCATGGAAGAGTTATCGCCTCTCCCCCGTTGAGGTATTTACTCCGTCGTTTATTGGTATCGGCGTGGGCTCGTAGAAACTTACTTTACACTCTGGGCTATGGCCCAGTGCAGCTTTATCTATCCTGTTGCTCAAGTTGTTGCAGCTTTGGCCCCGGGAAGCTCTTTCCCTCCACTCGGTGTTCCCCGGACCAGCCGTCATCGGTGTGTGTATGTGTGTGTGTGTAGCACTTCCTCACTTTCAGCCACACATGATACTCCAGGCTCCTGTTGTGTGTTCCCTGCCCCTGCCCTGGAATCTGCCATTTCCCCAAGGGGCCCTGGGTCCTTTTACTGGAGAAGGGTATTGGAAACCAAGGTCATGTGTGATCTTGGCTACCAGGACGTCCTTGCCTCTAGGGGTTCTCAGCTGACAGAGCAAGGACAGGTGTGTACCTGTGGGAACCCCTATCTGTAACTATTTCAGCACGTAACTATGTATCTGTGGGAAGCTAACTACGAGTTTATATTGATGTCTTCAACTCTAATCCATTCCCACATGGAACATTCTAGCCTCTCCCTTGCTTATCTGTACCCTCCCCCTCCCATCGTGAGACACCTGGCTCCCACGGCCAGTTAGTGATTTACCTGACGGTTTCATTCCCGTGTACGGCGGGGCTAGAATTGTCAGCTCGTGTCCCCGCAAGAGGCAGCTGTACCAACTAGAAGCCAGTCACTTGGCCTTTGGTCTTCCCGCCTCCGCCCATTTTCAGAGTCGCTTCCGTCAGCGCCTGACCCTCCCACGCCCTTTGGTGAGGTCGTTCCATACATTTCTCATCCCATCTGACTCTTCTGTCCCGTTCTGTGTTCTACCCTGGGATCCTTGACTCCTAATGACACCTCAATGGGTTTTTAAAAGTGTGTACACAGTCTGGCCAAGATGGAGGCTCAGGTAGACACACTGTGCCTCCTCGCACAACCAAAAGAAGGACTGTTACAGAACAGGTTGGGGGGGTGGTTCACAATATATTATTATGGAAAGGATCCCCCCTTTCTCTCTGGGGGGCCCCCACCACACACACACCTGCTAGGTTCGCAATGCCCGCCACCAGAGGAAAGATGTCTCTCAATGCCAGAGACTGGTGAAAAGGAAAGAAATTATTTATTTAAAAGTTACACAGACTTAGAGTAATGACTGAATGTCTTCATTAAGATACTAAAGTCCTCTAGAATACCCACAGATGCACAGTCCTTCCCTCTCCCTGTGCCCAGTCGGGGGTTCCGTATCTCAGGAAAAGAAGAAGTCCGTGGTCTAGACAGCCCGCGCCATCAGAGTGTGGCTGCCGCAATCTCCAGTTAATCCAAATGAAACCAGTTAAAGGTTATAGACATGTTAAATGACTGCCAGGGGTTAGCTGCAAAGCTGTTGCTATTCAAAACAGCTCTGAATGGCCCTGCTCCATGTGTCCCTTCCCCCAGCTCAGGCTTGTGGGGGTGAGGACATCCTATATATATTTTTCGAATATTTCCTGGACACCTTGAGTTCGGGACCTCATTACAAATCCCTATTAAGGGCCCTCCTCTTGGCTGCACCCTGTTTCAGGACAACAACAACTTAAAAACAAAAAAACAACCAGAACTGACAGAAAATCGAACTGTATGGAAGTCCGACCACCAAGGAGATAAAGAAGAAACACTCACCCAGACTGGCAGGAGGGGCAGAGACGGGCAGCTGGGTGGAGAGGGGACTTGCAGCAAGGTGGCGGCTGGCGGACCCAGCGAGGTGGTGGATTGTGGAGCGGGGCAGGCCAGGCTGCAGCTAGCACACCCCGCTGCCCCACATTCACACATAGATAAACCAGGAGGAATGGCGGGGGAGCAAGGCAGACCGTGCAACCCAGGGCTCCAGAGTGGGGAAATAAAGCCTCAAACCTCTGATTGAAAACACCCGTGGGGGTTGAGGCGGCAGCAGAAGAAAGTCCCAGCCTCACAGGAGAGCCGGTTGGAGAGACCCACAGGGGCCTAGAGCGTGCACAAGCCCACCCACTTGGGAATCAGCACCAGAGGCGCCCAATTTGGTTGTGGGTGGCGGAGGGAGTGACTAAAAGCCAGCAGAGAGTGGAGCAAGTGCCATTGCTCCCTCCCTGCCCCTCCCCTACATACAACGTCACAGCCCAGCGACCAGCGTTACCCCACCCAGGTGAATGCCTAAGGCTCCGCCCCTTTATGTAACAGGCACGCCAAAACCAAAAAAAAAAAAAAAAAAAAAAAGGCCCCAATGAAAGAACAGATCAAAGCTCCACAAAAAATACAAGTAAGCAACGAAGAGATAGCCAACCTATCAGATGCACAGTTCAAAACACTGGTAATCAGGAAGCTCACAGAATTGGTTGAATTTGGTCACAAATTAGATGAAATAATGAAGGCTATGCTAAGAGAAACAGGAAAATGTACAGGGAATCAATAGTGACGGGAAGGAAACTGGGACTTAAATCAACGGTGTGGACCAGAAGGAAGAAAGAAACATCCAACCAGAAAAGAATGAAGAAACAAGAATCCAAAAAAATGAGGAGAGGCTTAGGAACCTCCAGGACAACTTTAAACGTTCCAACATCCGAATTATAGGGGTACCAGAAGGAGAAGAGGAAGAGCAAAAAATTGAAAACTTACTTCAACAAATACTGAAGGAGAACTTCCCTAATCTGGCAAAGGAAATAGACTTCCAGGAAGTCCAGGAAGCTCAGAGAGTCCCAAAGAAGCTGGACCCAAGGAGGAACACACCAAGGCACGTCATAATTACATTACCCAAGATTACACAGAAGGAGAGAATCTTAGAAGCAGCAAGAGAAAAGGACAGTTACCTACAAGGGAGTTCCCATAAGACTGTCAGCTGATTTCTCCAAAGAGACCTTGCAGGCAAGAAGGGGCTGGAAAGAAGTATTCCAAGTCATGAAAGGCAAGGACCTACATCCAAGATTGCTCTATCCAGCAAAGCTATCATTTAGAATGGAAGAGCAGATAAAGTGCTTCCTAGATAAGGTCAAGTTAAAGGAGTTCATCATCACTAAGCCCTTATTATATGAAGTGTTAAAGGGATTTATCTAAGAAAAAGAAGATAAAAAATATGAACAGTAAAAATGACAGCAAACTCAGTTATTAACAACTATACCTAAAACAGAAACAAAAGTAAACTAAGCAAACAGCTAGAACAGGAACAGAACCACAGAAATGGAGATCACATGGAGGGTTATCAATGGGGGAGTGGGTGGGGAGAGAGCGGGGAAGGTATAGAGAATAAGTAGCATAAATGGTAGGTAGAAAATAGACAGGGGGAGGGTAAGAATAGCATAGGAAATGTAGAAGCCAAAGAACTTATAAGTATGACCCACAGACATGAACTATAGGGGGGGAATGTGGGAGGGAGGAGGTGGGCAGGGTGGAGTGGAGTGACGGGGGGGGGAATGGGACAACTGTAATAGCATAATCAATAAATATATTTTAAAAAATGTGTGCACACTAAAGTTCCTTCTTTGTGATACAAAGTTCTATGAATTTTGACAAACGCCGATGCCTTACGCTCACTATTAGTCTCAGACACAACAAGCTCACCTCCTTAAGCACTCCCTCGACTTTCCCACAAGCAGCCCCTCTCTCCATCCCAGCGCCCCTGGCAACTGCCCTTTATGGTGCTCACAGCGCCGCCTTGTCCAGAATGCCATGTGAAGGGAATCACTCGGCCCGCCTTCCTCACTGAGCAGTGCGCGTCTGAGACTCACCCATGTCTGCTTGTGACGTGTGAGCTCATTTCCTTAGTATCTCAGAGTGACACCCCACTGTCTGGGGGAGGTGCCGTGTATTTCTCCATCCACCTCCTGCAGAGCAGCTTGGTTGCTTCCCGCTTTAGGTGATTATAAATAAGGCCACTGGAAACACTCCCGTGCAGGTGTGTGCGCACACACTTTCAAACCAGTTAGGTAAACACCTGGGAGCCCAGCGAGCCGACAAGAGACTGCCAAAGTGTCCTCCAGAGGGGCCGCACCTTCGCGCGGCCCACGGGCAGCGGTGGAGGGGAGGCCCTGTGGGCCGCATCCTCACCGGCGTTTGGTGTGGGTTTCAGCAGTTCTAAGTGAGAGGTGTGTGTCACTGTCGTTCTAATTTGCATTTTCCTGATGACAGAGGATGCTGACTGTCCTTCCGCATCCTGTTTGCCCTCGGTGGGTCGTCTGTGGGGAGGGCTCTGCTCAGATCTTTTACTCGTTTGTTAACTGGGCTGCTTGTTTTGTAACCGTTGACTTTTAAGAATTATTTGTATATTTTGGATATAAGTTTTTTAATCAGATACGTGCTTTGCAGGTATTTTCTATCAGTCTGTGGCTTCCCCTCCCCATTCTTTTAGTAGTGTCTTTCACAGAACAAAAGTTTTTAATTTTAATAAAGATGAAACTGCATTTTTTCCCCTTTCACAGGCTGTGCTATTGGTGTTGTATTTAGAAACCCATCACCAAACCCAAGGTCATGTAGATTTTTCTCCTATGTTTTCTTCAAGGAGTTTTGTTGTTTTGCATTTCACATTTAGGTTTACAAACTATTTTAAAAAAGATTTTATTTATTTTTAGAGAGAGGGGATGGGAGGGAGAAGGAGAGGTAGAGAAACATTGATGTGCATGAGAAACATGTATCAGTTGCCTCTCTCACCCCCAACCAGCTACCTGGCCGGCACCCGGGTAAGTGCCCTGACCTGGAATGGATCCAGGAAACTTTTGGTTTGCAGGACGACGCCCAACCCACTGAGCCACACCAATGGAGGGGGGGTGTGGGGCTGTGACCCATTTTGGATTAATTGTCATGTAAGGTCTGGGTCTCTGCTCATCTATTCTTTTGCATACAGACGTCCAAAGGTTCCTGCTCCATTTATTGAAGGGACTGTTCTTTTCTCCATAGAACTTTGGTCTGATGTCAAAGGTCAGTGGACTCTATCCGTGTGGGTCTATTTCTGGGCTTTGTATCGTGCTCCATTGCTCTGTGTGCCCTTCTACCAATAACACGTCATCATTGTCTTGACCTCTAGTAACACGACTCCTCCATCTGGGTTGTTCTTTGCACTGCGGTGCCCCTGAGCTCCGGATTGGTTTTGGTTTGTATATGAAAATCACCCTCCCAGGCTAGGCATTCACTGCCTCCAGGAACCCGGAGCCGGGGGAGGGGCAGCCCCTCCAGAGTCTGCAAAGCCCGGAGCCCAGCTGGGTAGCTCAGTTGGTTGGACCATCATTCCGATGCACCCCGGTCATGGGTTCGACTCCCATGCAGGAATCAACAGTGAATGCATAAATAGGTGGAATAAGAAATGGATGTCTCTCTCTCTCTCTAAGATAAATAAGAACTTCGAAAAAGAGTTACAGAAACTAAAAGGGCACGATGCATACAGTTGGCCTCTGGATGCTTTGACCTCATGTTGAGGAGTCTTCCTGGGGATGGTGGAGAAGTGTAAAGAGCGAAAGCATGGAGGACACCAGTAGAATACGGTCCCTCCAGGCTGGTCCATAACTCTCGCTGACATGGGCATTACCCAAGAAGTCTGGGTGGGGAGCTGGAGGGGGGGAGGAGGAGGCCCTGGGGAGTGGGTGGTCCTCTGCATTGAGTCGCAGCCTGGCCCAGTTAGCCTCTGCGAGGGAGGGTAGGCGGGGGCGTTTCCAGAGAGCATCCTGTGCACCAGGATGAGGCTGAGCAGAGGGCGAGTCCCGAGCATGGCGGATCCCCAGGCTCAAAGAAAGAAAAGCAACTCCAGCCGTTTCCCTTCATGCCTCAGTCCATGGGGCTTCAGGGCAGAGGCCTGAGCACCGGGGGGAGGGGGGGGGCGAGGGGGGACAGCTTTTTCCCTCATCTCCCGCAGCCAGCGAGCCGGGCCAGGGCCACGCTGCCTGGGATGTGCCGGCCAAGTGGGTCCCCCTGGGGGTGTGGGTCTCGCTCTTGTGACTCAGCCTGCAGGGAGGCCCCCCAGTCCAGCAGTCCCTGAGCACCTTTGCCTCCGTGGTCAGTGTCGCAGGCGACTTGGTGACAGGCAGGCTGCCAGGCCTATGTGTTGTGGGCTCCAATAGCCAAGCTCCTCCGTGGAACAATGGGTCACTCGGAGGGCTTGGGCCTGCCGTTAACTAGGTTTTACAGGGTCAGTTTCACTCCTCAAGGGCCCCATTCTAAACTGACTTTGGGCCATAGTAACATTTTAACTGCAGGTCCAGTTAATCAAGCTAATTTACAAATGCCGAAGACTTTAGTTTCAATTTACTCACTGTCAGCGTTTCTGCCCAGCACGGGGTATTTTGGCGCACGGAGTACTTTTGCTGTTGGTGGAAGTGGCGCTCTTGTGATGGCCCCAAGGAAAAGAATTTCTGGAGACCTGCCCGGGAGGGTGAGGCTCTGTGGTATGGTTTGTGGATGATGTGCAGTTAAGGGGGTTCCCCTCCCGACTTGCGGGTGTCCCATTCTCCCTGCAGCTTCCTGGTGAAGCACACCGGCTCACGCCCCCCAGTTTACTAAGCTCCGCCTCTCCTCCCCTTTGCGCCCCTTCTGAGTGTCTATGTACACACCGGTGGATCTCCGGATCGGTGGGGACGTAGGCAAAGCGCCTTTCAAATGAGGTGCATCTAGTTTCCCTCTATTTTATATTTCATTGATTCCCTGAGATTATAGGGGCTACAATGGTTAAATTTAGTGCGACCCCCAGTTCTGACCCCAGTAGTAATTCTGTAAGGTTTTGTCAATGGGTTTTAGCAAATGATTTAGAACCTCTGTTGTAAAGGTGCCAAAAAGTACATGTCTGTTGATTTTAGAGAGAGAAGGGAGAGAGAGAGAGAGGGAGGGAGGGAGGGCGAGACACTGATGTGAGAAACATCGATGGTTGCCTCCCCGACCAGGGACTGAACCTGCAACCCAGGTAAGTGACCTGACAGAGAATCACACCCCCAGCCTTTCCGTTTATGGGATGATGCTCCACCAGCTGAGCCGGTCAGCCAGGCACTTTTAACAATCTTTTGTTATTTAAATTATTTTGGCGTATACATCCTGTTGTACATTTGCTATATACAATTACTATATAAATTTTTATTGTATAAATTTTGATTTCCACGGGTCAAATTATGGACTTTTGTCTTAGGTATCCATGTCAACTTTATTCATCATATATTGTTATACATATATAAAATACGTAACTTATTTATTAACCTCTTTCTTTCTCTGTAGCTAGTGGGCTTTTGTTCTGTTTTTTCCCTTTTCCACCCTCCCCCCCCCCCGCCCCCCCCCCTTTTTTTCTGTTTTAAGCTTTTGGCTGCCTGCAGCTGTGGTTTTCATATTCTGACCCGGGCTGATGGGAAAGAAAGGGGCGGGAGGAGAAGCCCAGCAGCCTGTCTCTAGCAGCAGCCTCTGCTGTGATGGTCCCTCCTCCCCTCCCCCCTTCCTGGTCCCCTTCTCCCCACTCCCCCTCACCCTCCGTCCTCCCTCCAGCATCTCCATGGGTTTGGCCCCCTCCCACTGGATGAGGGAAGCCTGGGGCAGCCGCAAGACAAACACACACTTTGAGGGCCCTTCCTGCAGGACCTAGGGTGCCGTGGCCACAGAGATGACGCCCCCCATCCCAGGAGTCACTGGGTGGTGAGAGCACCCCTCGGCACCCTGGGGCAGGCTGGAGGGTACGGCAACATGGCACCTCTGAGAGTCGCCGCCCGTGCTGCAGGGCCAGGGGAGTGTCACACCTTGCTCCCTTCGGAGGAGCCTTTCCTAAGCTTAGCTCATCAACCAAGAAAAAGGGGTGCCTGGCAACGCCCTCCTGGAGCCTGGGCTCAGGCCAGAGCTCAAGGAGGGCTCAGCTCTCAGTTTCAGAAGGGAGTCCCCAGGTGGCCCCGCAGGTACAGCCACAGCGGTGGCGCCAGGTGCCCTCGGTGTCAGGCTTCAGCACCTCCTAGGCTGCCAGGGATGGCTGCTGTGCCCCTTGCTGAGCGGGGAGCAGTCTAGCAGCCTGTCGCTGCCGTCTGAGGCCAAGCCAATTGCCCGTCGTGCGCAGATGCCATTCTTATCCAGGTGTGGTGAGGCGGACAGGTCGGGAGACCTCCACCGTTGGCCAGACAGCTAGTTTGGTACAGCTCCCAGGAGGAACAGCAGAGGGGTGAGGGCGCAGCACGGGCAGGAGCCTTCCAGGCAGTGTCTTTGGGGAGGCAGGGGAGGCTGGCCCAGGGCTGGCTCGCTTGGATGAGTTCATCGCCATTGTCCATCCAGTGAGTGGTGCCAGGCCCCCGGGGATGCAGGCGGGAACACCGGCCCTGAGCGTGGGCTCCCGAAGGGTCAGTGAGCACGGGAAAGGCGCCCTCCCAGGCTCGCTGTTGATGGACTGCCTGCAGAACTGGCTGGTCCTGGGAGGGGCCGTCTCTTGGGGGTCAGCAACGCCCCAAGCATCAGAATCACAGAAAACAGAGGCGCAGGTGACGCACCACCAGTGGGTGTGGGCACCGGTCTTGGTTTTATAGCCGTGCACCACGCCACGTCTGCCTGCTCTCCTGTGGCTGAGGGCCGGGACCTACCGGCAGAGCTGCTCTGCACGCGCTCGCCCTGGTCTTCTGGTGGGCACGCATCTTCCTTTCTGTGGGCTCTGTGCCCAGGAGTGAAAGTCCGGGGTCCCAGGTGGCCGTCCTGGGGTGCTGGCAGCTCCTGCCGTAGTTCCCACGGTGGCTGAACCACGTTTGAACCTGTGACACACCCTTGGCGCTTTTCAGCCGGAAGACTCACGTCTCTCGTCTGATTTGGGGAATCCTCGTTCACTACTTGTTTGACAAGATTTTTTTTTTTCTTTCATTCAGCCAATTGTTACCAGGGGCACCTTCTTTGCCGGGCACTGTTCTGGGCATATGGACACCAGGCATGACCCGCAGAGCACAAGACCCTCTGGAGGAGGGGACAGGCAATAAGCAAGTATCAAAATAAATGCATGCTATAAAAGTTTACTTCAGATGAGGATAACCGTAGTCACATATGATTAAATTATAATTATAATTCCTGTGACAGTCAGCTTCCATGAGGAAAATGGGGTAGCGAAGGGATAATGCTGCCTCTCCAGTCTCCGCCCCAGAGAGGTGGCGGGTGGGTGCCGGCCGCCTGTCTTCCTTGCCTGTCTTCTCATGCGCTTGCATTGCGGTGGAGGGGTTGGCTTGTTTATTTTATCTTAATCATCACCAGACGACATGCTCACTGACTTTAGAGAGAGGGGCAGGGAGGGGGAGAGAGAGAGGGAGAGAAGCATCGACCGGCTGCCTCCTGTACACGCCCTGGCTGGGAACTGAACCCGCAACCCAGGCGTGTGCCCTGACTGGGGGGTCGAACCCGTAACCTTTTGATTTATGGGATGACACTCCAACTATCTGAGTCACACCAGGCAGGGCTGGGTTTTCTTCTTCTTTTATAGCAAACTATTTACACATGTCCGTCTCTGCTTTATTTACTCACTTGATGGATGAAACAGCCTTTTGGGTCTCTTGGGAGAGGTTATTCCCCATCCTCAGCCCGGTTCTGCCCCTCCAATAGCTGTTTTCCTGGGTGGGAAGCTCTGTCCTCTTTCAGGAATTGACCTCCCTCCCACGGGGGCTGACTGGGCCACAGGCTGCTAGACTCCCCTGGCTTTGGGCACCGCTGGGAGGGCCTGTACCTGGCACGTTCTGGCCTGTTTCCTGCAGATCTGAGCCGAAAGAGTTCTCCTGCTGAGCCCCAAACGCTACAGTCAAGGCTTCAGCGTGGGAGCTCCCCGCTCCTCACACCAGGGCCCTCAGACCCAGGGCCTCAGTCCTGCAGTGGGGGTGGGGGGACCTACCCCTCTGAGAGTCAGCATGCCCCCCACTCGGGCTGCGTCCCGCCCAGGGAATGGGGGTGTGGAGGGACATGGAGTCCGTACAGAGTGGCTGGTCTTGTCGGGGTGCCCTCGGTTTCCAGCCGTGAGACTCCCCGTTTCTAATGGCGTTAGCGATTTAAAACAAAAACAAACTTGTCTATTTATCTGGATATACCTATATATTATAGCTTTAAAAAATAAACTCCATGATTTACTGAAAAACTGAAGCTAGTATCGAGACTTCAGATAGCCTCCACACCCAAATTTCTTTCTTTTAAAATCGTGTAACAGTGTGGCGCGTTTGTTCAATTAACGCACCGATATCGACACACTTTTATTAACCAAAGTCCACACTTCGTTCAGATTCCCTTGCCTCTCTTCTGGCCCCCCACCTGGGCCACCACCTGTAGACAAGGAGTAATTTCTTCCATTGCTGGGACCAGGGCCGTGGGGGAGGGGCCGTCTCGGGGGCTCCGGGCAGGTTCACCACCGTGAGGCTGAGCTCCTAGGGTCCAGGCCCACCTCTGGGGTCACATGGTCAGGGCGCTGGATTGGGAGTCAGGTGTCTTCAACGTTTATTTCAAGCCAAGCCTGTCTCCAGTGTTCTCTTTGACTCCACCCCCTTGGGCCTCAGTTTCCTCCATGGAAACTGAGTGAAGCCATGGCGGGGCCGGTGTCTCCCACAGCCTCAGCCCTGGGGTGCACGTGTGGGTGGAGCCTTCTGCGCCTTTTCTTGGGGCGGAGGGAGCTGGCCGGTGTGGTCCTGTCCCCCGGAAGGCAGAGCTGGGACACCGACCTCACTGTACACAACGTGGGGACCCACACTCGGACTTGGGGCCTTCAAGTCCAAGGTCAGGGGCCTGTCCTGCTTTGCTGCTTACTCCTGTGCACTGCAGGGAAGGCCCTCCTCAGCTCCAGCCTCAGTTTCCCTGTCTGTGAAGCGCCAGCTGGTGGCAGGGTCCCTCTGGCTGGGGAGACAGCAGATCGCCCTCGGGAGCAGGGGGTCTGTTTCCTGGCAACGGCGGGCTCTGGGGGCCTTCCTGTTGGTGGGGGGGCCCAGGCTGGCTATCTGCCCTTGCCCCACACCCAGTTCGGTGACAGGGTGCTGCTGTCACTGGATGCCCTGCACAGTTGTTTTCTTACCCAGATCATGCCAGGGCTGCCTTTGCCCGGGGCGGAGGGAGGCCTGCCAACTGTGCCACACCCCTGGACCCTGGACTTGTGGGAGGCTGGAGGGGAACTCGCATTGTTACCTGCCTGCCTTGTGGTTCTTGGGCGGCTCCCGGGCAGCTCCCAGCACAGGCCCAGCTGTGGTCCGGGGGTGCACCAGGCCCGCCCTCCAAAGGAGAGAGAGGAAGAAGACAGGGATCCCTGAGAGGGTGAATATGAGGAGCCCTGTGCCCTCACTCCCAAACACCTGGGCTCTTTGCTCAGAAAACGTCGGATTCTTCCAGGCTTCTGAGCCTTTGCCTGTGCTGTTTCTTCTACCACCAGCCCCCTCCCCACTGTTAACTGTTGAACTCCTACTCATCCTTCAAGGCCCAAGGCAAAAGACCCCTCTTTTGGACCCTAGTTACTCCTACCTGAGTCATGGCACGCATCACCCTGAGTCATAATAGGCCTCTTCCTGGGCCGGTGTCCCTGTCCCACGCTTTATGTGAAGGCAGGGTGGGGGCTGACTCCCCAAGAGGTCGTCACAGACACATCACCTGCCTGCTGCGTTGTTGCATGACGTGAAGGGGTGGGCAGAGGAAGGGAGGATTGCTGGCGTTAATTTTTCCTGAGCACCTCCTTTTTCATTAAATTCTGTCCCCCCCTCCAGGGGCCCATCACCAGCTCGCCCGTGGGACAGCAGTAGCAGGAACGCGAGGGGCCTGGCCGCGGGGAGAACCGGCGCTCAGCCGCACGCGGTCTCGGTGAGTCTCGGTGAGTCTCGGTGACCCAGGGCGCCTCCCGCCGGCGAGCACCGCAGGGAGGGCCAGGCAGCGCCCCAGGGCGTCCCCGAAGGATCCGGCGGGCAGGGACTCTCTCGGGTTTTGCGCTCACAGTCTCATTTTCCCACGCAGGTGGCAGAGGGTCCCAGAGCCACCACGACCTCCCCCAGGCCTGGGCGGCGTCGGAGCCTCGCGGCCTCCCGCGGACCCGAGACTGCACCGCCCGGGTCCGGCGATCCCGGGGCGCACCTGGCCCCGCCCCTGAAGATCCCGCCCGCCGAGTCCCCGCCTCGGAGCCGCGAACCTGTCTCGCGCGCCGCGGACCCGGCAACAGGTGGAGCGGAGCCGAGCGGTGCCACGGTACCCGACGCTCTCCCGGGCCCGCCATGGGCAACAGCGCGGGCCGCAGCGACTTCGAGTGGGTCTACACCGACCAGCCGCACACGCAGCGCCGCAAGGAGATGCTCGGTGAGCACCGGCCCTGGGCCCCGCGGGCGCCCCGCTGCCCCTGCCCCGGGAGGGTGGAAGCGCCGCGCCTCCGTCGGCCTCTCCGGCCCTGGGGACTCCTCGCCTGCCCCTGCTCGGGTCTGGAACGCCCCTGTGTCTCTGCCTCCGACTGGGGATCCAGGACCCGGGGACCCGAGCCAGCACCCTGCGCCGGGGAGCGCGGCTTAGTTGCTGCGCCCCCGGCGGGGACCCGGGCGCACACCCGGGCTCGGGGACGCTGCGGTGCAGGAGTCCGCCCCGGGGGACCGGCTGTGGGCGGGATGCGCCGCCCCGGCCCAGGAAGGCGGCTCGCGGGCGCCGGTCCTCCGTCCGCAACTGGCGCCCGGGTGGGCGGATCTCCCGGGTCCCAAGGCCACCAGGAGGCCACCAAATCCACTCCAAACCAGGTGTAGAGAGAATGGGCACCTCGAGCGAAGCAAATGCGAAACCAGAGATACAACTGTTTTAAAAAACACCGAGACCGGCCTTGGCCGGCGTTGCTCAGCGGGTTGGAGCCTCGTTCCCGAAAGGCTGCGTGTTGGGCCCCGGTCGGGGCGCACGCCGGGGGCGACCGATCGCTGTTTCTTTCCCTCCGCCCCTCTCTCTGTAAGATCAGTAAGCATGCCCTCGGGTGAGGACTAAAATTTAATAGTAATAAAATAAAACCCGAAAACGGTACCATAAAATGCGGCCATTCTGCCCAGTATCTTGGCCGCTCCGTGGTTCTACGCCTCTCGAGGTCGTTTTCCCGCACGCGGCCCGCCGTCCTGCGGGCGCGCCATCTTTCACGCAGCGGCTCCCTCTGGGCCCAGGATTATGGGATAAAGGGCTCGCACCTCTGAAACAGCTCTTACTAGACGCCACCAAAGTCGCCCCACAGTGTCAGGCGGCTTCTTGCGTGGGGGACAGGTGGCGGTTTCCAGGCACCCTCTCCTGCACCTGGGGTTGTCCAAACTTTTCCTCTTTGCCAGGCAGCCTGAGACGCAGTCCTGTTTCACTGTGGCTCTAATTTACATTTATGCGATGACTGGTTTTTGTGTTTAACTGACCATTTAATTTCTTTTTTTCTCTGGGGATTGTTGTTCGAGCTCTGGGTTTTGGAGGCGTTTAACCCTCTGTCTTACAAGTTGAAAGTTGTTTTCTCTATAATTTGTCCTTTGCTCTGACAGAAACTGTTTTCTTAACGCATTTGAATGGATTGGCTTCTTTCCCTGAGCGGTTTTCCTTTGGTGGCTCCCTGCCTGCCACACCCTAAGACTATGGAAATATGCACCCTGTTACTTTACCCTCCCAGACCCCCGATACACTGAATGCCTAGTGCAGGAAGGTACCCCACTCTAGCTGCGGGTCGGGGCTGGTGACCCCTGGGTGGGTTTGTGACTTCGGGGTTTTCTTCCGTGAGCTGAGGAGCGGCCCAGCATTGTTTGTGGTTTCTCCAGTGGCAGCATAGTCCCTACACCTGTGAATTTCCTGGGGGTGGGTGGGAGGGGCCTTGCTGCTCACCTGGATCCCCCTCCCACCAACTCCCGCCAGTGTGGGGGCTGCTGCCCCCTCTGCAGGTCCCAGGCAAGGCTGCATTTCCTTCCTGTCCGCAGGCTCTCCCCTGCCTCCCCCTTACGGGGGCCCACTGGGCACCTGGCCCCAGGTGGAGAAGGCTGGGAGAGGTACTGTGGCGCGGGCACACTCTTCCTTGTCTGGCAGAGTGGAAATGAGGGGAAAGGAGGTCTCAGATGGGCAGGCACCCAGCGTGGTGCCAGCGCTCCAGGACATGCAGAAGGCTGTCTCTAAAGAGAGGGGCCACAGGCCCTGGAACCCATCCTGGAAGCTTGCCGGGCAGGGTGACGGAGAAGGCTGAGACACTTGGAGGGGGAGGTGACTCGGCCAGGGCAGGACTGCACAAATTCCGCAGGGCTGACTCCCCAGGAGGCTTGATTGTTTCCGTGTCCATGGGGTGCTGTGGGTCCCTCCCCTCTGCACCCAGCTTTGAGCTAATGAACTTGGAATATGCTCTTCTCCCTCCCTCTCGGGCATTTGCACAGACTGTCCACCTGCCTGAATGCGTTTCCTCCTTGCTCTGCCCAGCTGGCTATGGCTCAGTTCCACCTCCTGCAGGAAGCCCCCCTGGCTGCCCTGGAGGACCCCGACTGGGTGAGGGCACCCCATGGCTTCAGTCTATCTGGGTCTGGTCCTTATCTCCCTGGGGCAGGCTGCCAGGGTCCAGGGCGTGGTGGCCTCATGTGCTGGCAAGGACCTCAGCACTCACTCGTCAGCCCTGTGACCTTGGGGCTAGTCAATAAACAGATGAGGACACCAGGGCCCTTGGAGTTAAAAGGGGTGATAGTAACACTTCCCTCCAGAGCTGTGCAGGTTACGTGGAGGGAATGTTAAGTGCTGAGGGTAAAGGTTACCTGCAGGATAACTGTTACTTCCTGTAGTCAGGCGTGTTCTCTACGAGGACAGGGACACGCCTGTGCCATTCCCAGCTGCAGAGAAATATGGGTGACTGCCAGCCAGCGCCTCTTTACAGAAGAGGCAGAAGCATGAGGCTCAGAGAAGGGAGTCGACTTGCCTAGGGCCACGCGGCTGGGAGGCCACTGAGGCCAACTTGGTGTTTAGGCGGGCCCTGGCCCCACCCAGGGCGCTGCTGTGCCGGTGCCGAGCTGCCAGGACCAGGGGGCACGCAATGAAGACCCCATTGTCAGCGTCAGGACCCAGAAGGTCCTGGCACAGAGCCGGCCGGGCGCTCTTCGGGCAGGGCCAAAGCCCATCTGCAGCTCCTGCTGGCTGGGGCCATGCTCCCCTGGGCACCGTCCTGGGGAAAGGGGGACCCACAGCAGCACCTAAGAGCCATGCGTCCTGGGCTGGGGCCAAGGCCTTCTGCCCTGTGAGGGCAGGAGCAGAGCCAGCAAGAGCCTGGTCCCATTGAGATCAGAAGCCAAGCCAGGCGTGGCTGCGGAACAAGCAGCAGGCTTTGGATTTGTCTTTTCAAAAACAAATAGCTTTGTGGCTTTCTTTTTGTTCTTACAAAAACAGGGCACGCACGTAGTAAAAAGAAGTTCAGATAATCAAAGGAAAACAGGAAGTATAGGTCTCAGCACTGGCCAGGCCCTTTGCTTAGGGAAGGCCTTGGGCTGGGCTCTCTCGGGGTGAGCTCTGAAATCAGGAGCGGAGCTGGCTGAGTTCTCCCTGCCTGTCGGGGAGTTCATGAACTTTCTTCACTCAACCTCAGAGCTGCGCTGCGGGGGACAGCAGGCTGGCCAAGGGGCGTCCTCTCGTGCTCTCGTCCCTGCTGCAGTCAGCGCAGAGTCCTGCCCCCCTCCACCAGGCAGGGGCTGCAGCCCATGCCCACCCAGTCCCCGGAGTCCCCAGTAGAAGGAGGGCCGCCTCCCTCCGGTCCTGACCTGAGTGGCCCGACCCAGCCACGAGCCAGCTACTCTCTGGCCAGAGTTGTGAGTCCTGAGACTGGCTGGCAGGCTGTGATGGGCGTGTAACGGCAGAGAGGGCAACTGGCCAAGGAAAGGAAGGGTCCTGGCACCCTATGTTGGGTGAGTAGGGGGGATGGGGATGGGTGGTCCAGCCCACCACAGCACAGACAATAGGCGATCCTTTAGGGGTTCCCCCTGGACACCAATTAACCAATCATGTCCTCTCTGCTCAAGTCTTCCATACCCAGGCTCTGGCTGCTGCCCCTTCCTCTTACTTCTTGCTCTCTGGCCACTTGGTGGAATACACCACACCTGTCCATTTCCTATTTCATGGCTTTTGCAAATGCTGTTCCCTCTGCCTGAATTCTTTGCCCTTACTTTTCATCGACCAAACTCCTATGCATCCTTCAGGTTTCAGCCTACATGTCCCTTCTCTCTGAAACACTTTCTAACAACACACACACACACACACTGCATGCTGGTAAACGGTACCCCCTGAGTCTCTGGAGGGAACGACAGCCCTGATCCCGTCAATGTTTCTATCGTGGTCACTTGCAAGCGGCCTCATGCCTCATCAATGACCTCGGAGTCGGGCAGGGAGGAGCCCGCTGGGTGCTCGCCTGCCGGCCGCTGGTGTGAGCCTTTGGCAGGTGCAAGCCTTCGGCAGGTGCGAGCCTTCGGCAGGTGCAAACTCATGCCCCCATCACTGCCTGCCACCCCCCCCCCTGCTCCTCCTCCCTGCTCCCTGATCTCCGGCAGGGAGGCCCGGGCACTTTTACCTTGCGGCCTTTGCCCTGTCTGCAACCCTGCGTTGATTTGTGGGGTAATTGCTTGAACCCTCCGACTCTCTCACACATCTCCGAGCTTCCCGGAGGGCAGGGGCTGCTCCCTCCGGGCCTGGCATGGCTTGGGCTTCCTAGAGAGGTTGAGTGAACCCCTGAAACAACAGGCAGGGTCTTGGCTCTGCCCAGTGCCTGCCAGGCGCTTAGAGGGGCTTCCCTCTCCCTGGGGCGCTGGGGTGGGGGCGGCAGCTCCAGCCCGAAGCATGATTGGGAGACACCCTGTTTTGAGCAGCATTTCTCAGCTGATGAGTGAGGCTGAGTTTTTCTTCCTCGATGCTACTGCTTTCTTTTGTGAGTTTTCTCCTCACGCCCTTGGTTCCTTTTCCATCAACATGTATCCTTTTTCTTGATTTGTGAGTTTTGTTTCTGGGGCTTCTGGTGGCCCTGAATTTCCACAGGTAGCAGGTACCTCCCCTGTCCCTCCTGTGTTTTCACTGGAGCACTTTCCCCTGTTCTTTCGGTTTTGCCTTACAGACATTTGCAGGCTATGAGCTGCAGGACCCTGGGGCGTTAGCTGGCCCCGGTTCCCAGTGACCCAGTGAGTGGTGGGGGCGGGGGGACAGGGCTCAGCCCAGTGCTGCTTGGCCTAAACCCGGACCTGAACAAAGCCACTGTCCGTCCTCGGGTCCCTGACACATGACTCACGGCAGGTGCCAACTCACGTGTCTCCTTCCAGCCTCCGCACTGCTGGGTGTGCCGCGTCCCCCGCCCGGCCTTCCAGTATTCCACATTCCTTCCTTTGTACCAGCTTTCGGGAGGCAGGATTTCTACCCTGTGGCCCCACTCGTTGAAAGATCCCATCCAGTGCCGTTTGGTGATCCAATCAGGGCACTTCCATCGCTCAGAAAAGACCCCTGTGGCCGCTCGCAGTCACACCCCCATGTCCTTAAATCCTTCATCCTCCCAGTTTCAGCTGGAAAGTCACCAGACTTGTGTGTCTGTGTGTGTGTGTGCCCCCTTGGCCCCTTCTGTCTGGGACACACTTCTGTGCCCCGGTACCCCACCCCCACGCAGCCTGGGAACCCCTCCCGGCTCTGCCGCCTGCGGCCTGGCTGCTGCAGATCTTCAGCTAATATTTGTCAATGCCAGGAAAGCAGGTTTGGCGAGAGGCAGATGAGGAGGCAGAGAACGGCGGCCCCTGAAGGCACTTGGGACCACTTTCCACGTTTTCTCCATCAAATCTGGTCCACCAAGCCCCTGACCAGGCAGGGCGAGGGCTGTCTGTTGGCTGCAGACTGAAAAGGCGGGAGACAGATCTCAGGACAGCGGTGGCCCAAACGTTAGGGCTGTGTTGCAAGGAAGCTGGTTAGGAAGCGGGGGATCGGAGGGTTGGGGTGCCTTTGTTGGGAGAAGCTGTCAGCGGTGAGCTTACTCTGCTGCTGGTGGGGGTGGTGAGGGGATGTGCACTGGGCTCCTGGTGCCCCACATGCAGCAGCTCGGGTGGAGGGTCCGGCAGGAGGGAGGAGGCCAGTGGGCCGGCCGCAGGAGCCGACTCTCACATGGAACGCTCCCAGCTTGGGTGACTGGGGTGCCGGGAGACAATGACAAGGACTCATGGCATGAGACTGGCACGCGATGGCATTTGGTGCCCCTGGGGGCGTGGTTCCAGTCCTAGGTGGTGCCAGGCCCCCCACGTGGGAGGTCCCCGTGGACGTGGGAAGAAGCCCTGAGTGCTCCTGGGAGCCCTGCTGGGGACCACAGGGAAGTGACCTCATCGTCATCCCAACCACAGCGGACTAGAGCAGGAGCCCTGGGACTTCCTCCTGCCTGTGGGGGGTGAGGGCCCAGCCACCTATGTCTCCTTCCTCCCTCGGCTTGGCTGGCCCAGCAGAACTGGTCAGAAGCTCCGGGAAGAACCACAGACCCACAGTGGAGACTGGTCTGTGGGGTTGGTGGGGTGCTGGGGTCGAGCTCCCCTCCTTCCAGCAGGTGTGGCTCCTGCTCTGCTCTCCTCCCTGGGTCCTTGGGGTCAGGCCTGACATGTATGTAAATATGTGTAATGCACACACCAGCACATACCTGCTGGAGCCACACTTCCCAGCCTCAGCGCCTGCCACCCCCTCCGCCCACCTTCCCCACCCCATCGTGGCCCTGTGCCCCCGAGCCCCAGGGCAGACAACACCTCCCTGTGTTCACAGCCCCAGGGCTGTCGGAGTAGGCACCTTGGGCCCAGAGAGGCTCAGGGCCTGGCCCAAGGGCACACAGGTTTTCTCTGGGCACTTTGCTTTGGCTGCCCAGCTATTGGCGGTAGCACCTCTGGGAGCTGAGGGAGCCCTGTGAAGCCCTCATTCCCACTCTGGGGGGAGCGGCAGTGGAAGTTAGGGTCTTTCACCTGGTGGAACCTGTTTCCTCCCCCTGCGAGGCACCTCACCAACTGACTAGTGCGTGTCAGATGCGGGTGGGCACACGGCCCCTGCGGATGGCCTGGGCCTGGGCCTGGCATCCTGCAGGCTTGGCCTCCAGGCTCCCGAGGACAACTCTTGGCTCTGCTGCCCTTACCCTGCCTTTTCTGACCCTTCCCTGGGTCCCCCTGGGTCTCAGATCTGCTTTCTCTGTCATGCCTGGACAGTGTGACTTCTAGCAATGGCCATTGCTTGTGGCCAGCTGCCCCGCTGCTTTGGGCTCAGCTGCTGCCGGGACACATTTGCATGGGTGTGTTTGTCTTTGGTTCCAGGTGGCCATCCACGCTGGGCCCCAGGCTGTTCTTGTGCCTGCCCGGCCCGGCTACTCCTGTCCTTGGAGCTAGAAGCCTGAGTGGGCAGGGTGCCCCGGTCAGCTGAGGTCCCACCAGGGGCAGAGCCCGGGCAGGCAGGGCCTGCCTTGGGTGTCCAGCTAGGGCCCAGGGCTCCTCCTGGGGCTGCTCCGGGGTGCGGTTCCCTCTGCTCCTTTGGGACCCAGAGAAGGCAGAGCTGAGCAGTCCCCCATCCTGCTGCCCACTCACCCCCTCTCCCGGTCCCCCTTCCCTGAGCCCTGCAAGAGGGCCCTCCTGTCGGGCCAGCACCCCCCTTGCCTCCTCTGTGACCCCCACCCTAGCCTCACTCTACCCCCATGCCTGCACTCACCGCCCCAGCTCTCAGCTGTCTCACTCCTGGCCGTGCTGAAATGGCTCCTGCTGAAGCTCCCGTGACCTTGCCAAGTTCAACAGGTGCCCGTCCCATCTTCCTGTCCACGACTCTCCTTGACCTCCGGCAATGGACACCCTCAAGTCTATGGCTCCAGTTACCCCAAATCCTTACCTGCCCAGGGACCTCAGCTTCTGGTCTGTGTGGCTGGTGGTCCCCAGAGTGTGTTCCCTGGAGGTCCCCAGGCCTCCCCCCTCCCCAGGGAGCTGGAAGCTCTGGAAAGGACAAGGTTAGATGTTCTCCTTGAGTGAGTTTCCACCTGGCATGCAGGGGTCTGTGTGTGTGTGTGTGTGAGCATCCCCTTGCCCAGCAGGGCTATTAGGGCAGTCCCAGAAGTAGGACATCTGGCCCCCCTGACCCGTGTGGCCGGGGTGATGGGCCCGTACTCGTGGGTCAAAGCCAGCCGGGGCCAGACAGGCCTCCAGGACCAGCACCCCAGGCCCCGAAGGTCAGAGATAGGAGGCTTTTACTCTCAGGTTCGAGAACTGTATTCAATAACAGTCACCTGAGGCCATCATCGGGCCTCAGGTGAGGAGCCTGAGGCTGGGGAGGTGGGGCAACTGGGCTTGTTTGGTCAGCCTGGGGGAGGGGCTGGGGATCAGGGACCCCAGGCCCTTCCAGGGCTGCACCCTAAGCTGGGGGCCGAGCTGGGGGAAACTGTTGTGGAAAAGAGGAAGGGGTACCAGTTCCCTGAAGGGGGGCCAGGCAGAGGCGGGGCAGGGAAGGCACCCCAGGTGTCTTCGCTTGTGCTCCCCCACAGGTGGGACTGATGATCTCTGTGTGTTGATGGGGCATCTGAGGCCCACTATTCAGAGTCACAGCTGCCCAGCTCTGTGGCCGCCCTCGCCTCTGAGGGGCACGGGAGAAGACTCTGCTGGCCTGGACCCCAGAGCCAGGGTCCTGGTGTCCGCTTCCCCAGAGCGTGCCGGTCTGCGCTCACCTGGTGCAGGCGTAGCCTGCCCTGCCCTCCTGCCCCAGGCTTGGCCACCTTCCAAGGGGAAGCAGGGGAGGCCCGCCTTGTGCAGGCTGGAGGCTGGGTTGGCCCCCAGCTGTGCCTTGGC
Source organism: Desmodus rotundus (assembly GCF_022682495.2). Classification (NCBI taxonomy): domain Eukaryota; kingdom Metazoa; phylum Chordata; class Mammalia; order Chiroptera; family Phyllostomidae; genus Desmodus; species Desmodus rotundus. The sequence goes on along the minus strand of NC_071393.1, from coordinate 134,215,193 downwards.
AGGGGCAGGTCTGGCGCTCGGGGCCTGAGGGGGGAGGCTGGTGCCCAGAGGCCCCTGCCGGAGAGTGGGAGGCTGGTGGGGCCTTGCAGTGTGCCGTCCTGGCCCCACGCCGGGCACGCAAAGGTTCAGAGGACCTTGCCTGTGATTCCCCGCACTGGGCTGTGGGTGAGGGCCTTCCGGATGCCAGGGTTGCTGGCACATCCGTCTCTCCCCAGCCATCAAAAAGACACTTTTGTCCTGGCAGGTGTGGCTCAGTCGATTGAGCACTGGCCTGCGAACCAAAGGGTGGTGGGTTTGATTTCCAGCCAGGGCATATACCTGGGTTGTGGGCCAGGTCAGGTCCCCAGGAGGGGGCGTGCAAGAGGCAACCACACATTGATGTTTCTCTCCCTCTCTTTCTCCTTCCCTTCCCCTGTCTAAAAAAGAAAGACATTTATTCTTTCCCAGCTGGATCTAGGCCGGCGCCGCCCCCAAGCCCACGGTCCCCACTGGGGGCACCAGTCTTCCTGGGCAACACCTCCAAAGTGGCCCATTCACTCTGACCCTGTTTAGGGCAGGAACAAGAAGATATAAGCCCTGCCTCCTGCACCCCCTCCCAAGGGGGACCCACATTTGGTCTCTCTTTTTTTAATACAACTTTTATTCTCTTTTTTTAAAAAAAGATTTTATTTATTTATAGACAGACAGAAAAGGAGGGAGAGGGAGGGAAACGTCAATGTACGGTTGCCTCTTGCACACCCCTCAATGGGGAACCCAGACCACAACCCAGGCATTTGCCCTGACTGGGAATTGAACCTATGACCCTCTGTTTTGCAGGCTCACACTCAATCCACTGAGCTACACCAGCTGAGGCCCCTAGGTCCCTTGCCCCACCTGATGGGGTGATACTGGGGCTTCTAGCACACTACGGGACCTCCAGTTTTTACTGGGCAACCAGGCTGCCTCCCTCTGTGCAGCCGCCCTAGGGCCTGCAGGCCCCTGGAGAGCAATCAGCCTGCTCTCCGTCAGCAGGGCTTCCAGCCCTCTGAGCTTTTACGCAGCTGTAAGCTATCTGCGGGAGCATCTGGTGGCCTGCGTGCACCGTAAACCTTGCCTCTCCGCGCAACGCAGAGCAGCGGTTGACCAGCCGTGGTAAATGGGTTGAGTGCGCCCCTGCTCTGGGCCCTCCCTGAGCTTCCCACACGCACCTGAGCTATTGGTCCTACCACTGACCCTCTGGAGCGGAGCCGGCACCTGGAGCTGAGCTACCTGCTTGGAGCTGGGAATTTTTAAAAAATGGCACAGAAAATGGTGGTAAAATATAGAGAACACAAAATGGGCCATTTTAACTCTGTTTAAGTGTGTGATTGTGGCACTTAGTACATTCGCAGTGCTGTGCAGCCGTCACTACGATTTCCAAGTTTTCCATCATCTGCACCAGAAGCTCTCCGCCCCCTTACCAGCTTCCCCCACCTCTGGCCCCTTCCCCGCCCAGTGGCCTCTGCTTTCTGTCTCTGTGAACTGGCCTGCTCTCGGCCTTTTGTAGCGACGGAATCGCACGACAGGTGGCCGTTGGCGACGGGCTGCTTTCACTGGGCACCACGTCTTCGAGGCCCGGCCACGCTGTAGCCTGGCATTGTACTTCACTCCTTCTGGGGGTGCTGGCCGTTTATTTGGAAGTCAGTTCCTCGGAGCAGGATTAAGGGAGCTGGCACTAGGAAAGAGAGAGGGTGGAAAATTCAATATGAGGATTTTTAAAAATTGAGGTTAGTTTCAAGTATGCAACAGTGATTCGTATTTGTATATATTGCAAAATGGTCGCTGCAAGTCTAACAACACCCGTCACCACACAGGGACAGTTGTTCCCGCCGTTAGAGTGTCTGAGACCTCCTCTCAGCAACTTCAGAATATGCAGGACAGGGGGCGACTGCAGTCACCGAGCTGCACGGCACGCCCCAGGGCCGGTCCCCTACAGCTGGGAGTGCCATTCTTTTCTGTGACTGAGTAATATTCGCTCTCGGTTGCTTCTGCCTTCTGGCTGTAATGAACAGTTCTGTGAAGATTGGTGCCCGTTTGTGTCTTTGATTTAAATTCTCTGGGGTATATATTTAGGAGTGGAATTGCTGGGTCACGGTAATTCTATGGTTAACTTTTTTTTTTTTTGAGGGACCACCAAATAATTTTCCACAGCATCCATATCACTTTGTAATCTGACCAGAAACATACAAACAAGGGTTCCAATTTCTCTCCATTGTCACCAACTTGTTATTTTGTGAAGCGATATCTCATTGTGTGTGTGTGTGTGTGTGTGTTTAATTTTTAGAGAAGGGGAGGGAGGGAGAGTGGGAAACATCAATGTGTGGTTGCCTCCTGCTCGCCCCTTGCTGGGGACCTGGCCCAAAACCCAGGCTTGTGACTTGACCGGGAATCGAACCCCTCGGCCTGCAGGCCGGCACTCAATCCACTGAGCCACACCAGCCAGGGCTCATTGTGGTTTTGATTTGTGTTTCCCTAGTGACTGATGATGTCAAGCATATTCCCATGTGCTGATTGGTTAGTTGTACATGTTTGGAGAAATGTCTACCCACGTCCTTGGCCCATTTTCAAATTGGGTCGTTTGCCTTCTGTTGTTGAGTTGTAGGAGATTTTACCATATTCTGGATTCTAGACCCTTACCCAGAGCTGGGATTTGAACCCGCTCTGGACGCTGCTACCTCCCGGCCCCTCGGGGACTGCCGCTGGCTGGTTGGGGGGGCTGAGCTTTATTACCTGTCTCTTTGCTCACTAGCAAGTGAGCAAACGTGCCATGCGTGTGGGGCTGACTGGGAGGTGCTGTGTGGTCGGCGGTGGCAGGGAGGGAGCTCCTAGGATTGCAGGCTCAGGCCCCGGGGCCCCTTCCTGCAGGGGGAGGGTGGCCAGAGTGGGAATGGGGGCGGGGAGTCCTGGGTCTCCCCACCATGCCAGCTGCTGTGGGGTTCAGACCCGTCGGGCCCTCCGCCACCCGCAGGCTGTCCCAAGGGCTGTGTGAGCTGCAGAGACTCGAGGGGGTAGGGGGTAGGGGGGACCTGGCATGCGGACAGCTGCCTGGGGTGTTCTGCTGGCTTCCTGGGCAGAGAGGGCCTGCAGGTCTAGGATGCGGGGACCCCAATGCCCCCCAACATCTCCCGGCAGACGAGGGCTGTCCTGCTGTCAGGAGCAGGACCGTTAAGAGGGGACAACACACTGAGAGGCACACGGTGTCCTCGCCATCTCTCACGGGGACACCACGGCCCACAGAGGGTGGGAACGAACTGGTGACCACAGAGCTCTGATGTGAGACTGGAGCTGCGGGCACGGCAGCTTGGGCAGGAGGATTTTGAGCCTGAGTGTCTCCTCTGACTGGGGCAGAATCCCTTGCCCATGTTGCTGTGTTTCTCTTTGCATACCCCTGGGGACAGGCAGCTCATCGCCTCTGAAGCGGCCTGTTCTTTTTCTTGCTGGGTGGCTCTGGCAGAAAGGGTGCTATAGGCGGACATCCCGTGTTGTTTGGAGTCACTGGAGAGACATAACTATACCTCGAAGCTGGTGTCCCCATGCCAGGTGCATCTTCTCAAGAGGAGGCTGGTAACATGCCCTCAGGTGCTGGCTGAGCCCCGGCATCACCCTGAGCCCCGGTCTCTTCCTCTGCTCACGGGACACAGGGCTGGCAGGAGGGAGGAGGGGCCTGTCTGTTGGGGCCGAGGGCCTGCCGAGCTGTTAGGTCCTTCCAGACCAGGCACAAGGGGGAACGACTCCCTGGGTCACTTGGAGGAATGGGAAGGGCCTTGGCCTGGCCGCCTGTAGTTGGGGCCCAGCCTCTGCTGCAGTCTTGGGAACCCCTTCCCCGGATACCCTGGGAGGGTGAGCCTGAGGCAAAAGGGGTGCGCTGGAGCCAGCCCCACCCTTGACAGCCTCAGTTTCCCTCTCTGAGCATCACAGCACGGGCGGCAGCTCTGAGGGCCAGCCTACTCTGCCCTGGGCCCAGGACGGACCAGACCTGGTGAGCGTCTGTCACCCTGTCTGTCCTTGCCCCTGCACACGGCACCAGCCTCCTCGCCGGCCTTCCGCCTGGCCCGGCCGGCCCCCTCCTGCCCAGCAGCTGTGGAGGTTTCCAGAAGGCACGCCCCCAACCCCCCCTTCCCCCCCTTCCTGCATTGTCTGCTGCTTCTGGCCGGCAAGACCCTCAGGTGCTTGGCCAACTCCCGTTCTCATTGTTTTTTCTTTTTCTGTAAAACAAAACATGGAAAAGCACAAAAGATACTCTAACAAACACCCACCATCCAAAATAAACGCATTTCCTTCAGACCTAGTTTGAGCACTGAAACCGGAGAGCAAGCCAGCGCCTCCCCCGCCATCCCTGCCTTGCTCTCCCCGGCCGCTGATCCGGGGCGTCCAGGCCGCTAACCTTGTGTGTGGGTCACCTGGGTGCTGCACAGCGGCTGCTTTGATTTCTCTAAAAAATTTTTTTTATTGATTTTTTTTCTTTTTTTTGTTCCCCGACCGGGGATCGAACCTGGCACCTTGGCAAGTTGGGATGCTTTAACCAACTGAGTCACTGGCCAGGCTGCTTTGATTTCTGACAGTACATTTCTGTGACCTGAGGTGACACCCGCTCTTTATTTAGGCTGGTGGCAAAGACCCCTGCTCTGGGAAGTCGCAGGTGGCACGAGGCAGGTCCGCCTGTCTCTGTGCAGCACAGGCCAGGCTGCTCCCAGGCCTTGAAGCACGGGGCAATGTCGTAGCCTGATCGTGGAGGGGCGGGGTGGGCGTATTTGTGCTTGTCACCACCTGGGGGTTGGGTGGATGCTGGAAGGAGGGCCAGAAGGAAGCCACCTGGGCAGATGGAATGGAGGGAGGAGGGAGGAGGGAGGAGGGAGGAAGACGGGCTACAGCTGGGGCCCTTGCAGTCTGAGCCCGCCTCACCACCTTCTCTCCTGGTCCTACCCGCAGCCAAGTACCCCGCCATCAAGGCCCTGATGCGGCCGGACCCTCACCTCAAGTGGACGGTGCTGGGGCTGGTGCTGGCACAGCTGCTGGCCTGCTGGCTGGTGCGGGGGCTGGCGTGGCGCTGGCTGCTCTTCTGGGCCTATGCTTTCGGCGGCTGTGTGAACCACTCGCTGACGCTGGCCATCCATGACATCTCGCACAACGCTGCCTTCGGCACGGGCCGCGCCGCCCACAACCGCTGGTTTGCCGTCTTCGCCAACCTGCCCGTGGGCGTGCCCTATGCCGCCTCCTTCAAGAAGTACCACGTGGACCACCACCGCTACCTGGGCGGCGATGGGCTGGATGTGGACGTGCCCACGCGTCTGGAGGGCTGGCTCTTCTGCACGCCGGCCCGCAAGCTGCTCTGGCTGGTGCTGCAGCCCCTGTTCTACTCGCTTCGGCCACTCTGCGTGAACCCCAAGGCTCTGACCCGCATGGAGGTGTTCAATGCCCTGGTCCAGCTGGCCGCTGACCTGACCATCTTTGCCCTCTGGGGACTCAAGCCCGTGGTCTACCTCCTGGCCAGCTCCCTGCTGGGCCTGGGTCTGCACCCCATCTCTGGCCACTTTGTGGCTGAGCACTACATGTTCCTCAAGGGCCACGAGACCTACTCCTATTACGGGCCCCTCAACTGGATCACCTTCAACGTGGGCTACCATGTGGAGCACCACGACTTCCCCAGCATCCCTGGCTGCAACCTGCCCCTGGTATGTGGCTGCGGGCAGGGGAGCGGTGGTGAGGGGAGCATGGTGTCTGAGGAGGTGGGGAGGTGTGGCGGCGCGCCTGGGACCACAGCCTGACTTCCTTTTCCTTTTGTGCTGATCATGCGTGGCTACATTCCCAGCTGTGGCCCCCAGGGCAAAGGGAAAGGCCACACAGTATAGGCGAGTGCCCCAAGGAGGGGTACCCAGGGAGGGCATGTGCTCAAGGGGGCATTTACAGTTTAGACCACTTAGTGTAATGGAAACCTGTTTGGGCCAGCTGTGACCTGTGCTGGCTGTGCACCCCTGGGGAAACCGCTTGCCTTCTCTGTGCCTCGACTTCCTCTTCTGTAAAATGGGCAGCAGTAGTGACAGTGTGTGAAGCACCTCCCCTTCCTGGCTCCTGATTCCCTGTCCCTGCTCATTTCCCGTCATTGCCCTGTGACTTTCTAGGGGCCCCACATGGCACAGAGAGGAGCGAGTGGGCTTTGTGACCCAAGGGGCTTGGCCTCAGTTAGTGCAGAGTGGAAGTCTCTGGCCTGTGGCTCTGCCTTGGGAGACCTGTGGACGGAGAATTTCTAAAGGAGGACAGAGTGGGAGGCAGGGGAGGGGGAGGAGGTGTTTGGTCTGGGTGGGTGGGGTAGAGACAGCTGAGGGTAGGGTACTGGGGGGCAGGAGGGGAGGGGGGCAGTGAGGCCTTCTGTGTGTGCGTGGGTATGCACGTGCCTTTGTGTGGGTGTTTGCACATGTGCCTGAGTGTGCCTGCTGCGTGCACGTGGCTGTGTGAGCATTTGCCTGGTGTGCAGCGCCCATCCGTCCCCCTCCCCTCCTGTCGTGCTGAAGGCACAGAGGCCGTGCTCTGGGCCGGGCACCATCTGACTTAAGCCTGGCCACAAGCCGATTTGGCAGGTGCCCTCATTGTCCCCATTTCACAGACAAGAAGGCAGAGGCTCAGAGATGGGAGGTGCCTGTTGCTGGAAGTGGCAGAGCCAGAATCTGGACCCAAGTTGGTCACGAAGCGTCCTTCTGAGCGGAATGAATGGCTCCCTGCTTGCTCCACTGGGGGTCTCCCTGAGCCCCGTCTACAGCTGTAACAGAGGCACTGAGCCGGGGGTGGGGTGAGGTGTCCTCCGTTGGGGAGTGGAGGCCCCACCCCCGCACCAGGTGCTGAGGCTGGGAGCATGTCCTGGAGGAGGCAGCTGCGGGTGTCTGGTGCAGATCGGGGCTGGGGGCTGGAGGGGGTGAGGGGCGCAGGGCAGGCCCCTGGGAAACGACAAGCACTGAAGCTGCGAGGAGGGTGGTGGGGAGGGGTTTGGTGGGAGGTCAGCTTGGGGAGGGCACTGGCAGCGGGTGAAGAGGGAGGGCTGAAGAGGAGTGTAGCTGCAGAGCAGTGGGGCTCAAGCCAGGCTGGGCCTCAGGACTCAGTAGGAGCTTGAAGGAGGGAGACCCGGCCCACCCTGGGCTCCTGGGTCAGAAACTCCAGCGTGGGCCCCAGGGACGGAAGGGTGCATTTTGAACCCAGGGCAGGGGCAGAGACTGTGCCCTGGCTAATGGATGGCTAGCAACGGCCAGCCTCCTGCCTGGCTGAGCTGGATGTGGGTACCCAGGGGGAAGATAGGTGTGTGTGTGTGTGTGTCTGTATGCATGCTCACATGTGCGTGGCAGAGGCCCGTCTGTATTGAGGCGCGGCCTATGACCAGCTCACCTCCCACAGGTGCGGAAGATCGCGCCCGAGTACTACGACCACCTGCCGCAACACCACTCGTGGGTGAAGGTGCTCTGGGATTTTGTGTTCGAGGACTCCCTGGGGCCATACGCCAGGGTGAAGCGCGTGTGCAAGCTGGCAGGGGACCGCCTGTGAGCTGGACCTGCTGGCGCCTGCAGTGGAGGGACCCTGCCCTGCCCGGCTGGCTGCCTGGCCCCGCCCCAGTCAGAGCTGGCGTCAGCGCTCCCCTTGGCCTAGTGCCTAGAACTGGTTTGGCTGCATTTGGTCCCTGAACCCTGGGCTGCTGCTTGTGTCCTAGGTCCCCAGTACTGCCTGGGGGTTGGCGGGCACAGGCTGTGTCCTGGAGAAGCTTGGTCTGCTGGTGGACTTGCTGATGACCTCAGGCCAGCCCCGCCCTTTCTGGGCCTGGTGGGGATGGGCCTGCCCCCTCGTACTGTGCCCCGCCCCCATGGGCTCCTTTCTCTGGTGTCCCCGTGCCCTAATTAAACGAGCATTTGTTTCCACATCCACAGGCCTGCTTTTGAGCGGGGGCGGCTCCACCTGGGTCTCAGAATGAGGCCCCCCGCCGGCCCTCGAGGTGGTCCCAAAGCCATACCCCACCTGCTCCTGCTCCTTGGGGACCACTGCTGCCCCCACACTTTGTGCAAGGCAGCAATTCCTGAGGGCTCCACCTTTGTGGGGGGCTAGCCTTTGTGGGTGTAGGCAGTAGGTTCCCATGTACCCTGCAAGCCCATGTGGCCCTGAAGCCTTCCCTCCTCTCCACCCTGCTGGGCACTGCCTCCCCTCAGTCCATGTCACCTGTTCCTGCTGCCCACCCCCCAGGTCTGCCTGGAGCCCACCCACTAGGGAAAGCCTTTCCAGAGCCCCATGGAGTCTGGCCCCCCACTAGCTCAGAACAGGTGTCACAGGCCAGACACATGGTGGCTGGACAGACAGGTGACTACAGGTCAGAGGGAAGTGGGCTGGTGTCCTTGGTGTCCCTGTGAATGGGGACATGGCTCTGTCCTGACTTCGGAGGGGCTGATGGCACAGCTGACCTTGGGAGGCAACCTTCCCATCAGCCCCTGGGTTCCCCACCTTCCCCAGGCTCGAGGCTGCAGGATCACTGGCCCTTGGGGGATGGAAGCAGGAGAGAGCAGTTAAAACCGCCTCTGGGCCCATGTAAGGCGCTGATTGGGTTGTAGGTGGGCCTGAGAAATGATTGGGTGGGGCTGTGGGGAAAGTGTCCATCCCAGAGCGCACCTGACCTAGCCCCAAGTTTTAGGTGGGTGGTTTTTGAGGCACTCCCTTTGCATGGGGAGCCTTCTGCCTGCACCCTACCGAGGGCCGTTCAAAGCACTTGGGGAGGGCAGACTCAAAACTGCAGTCACTGAGCTCCTACAGACAGCTCGGGGACACACGGTGTCATTAGTGCCCACCTCCTGACGGCAGAACAGCCCTCTCTGCCCCTTAGGGTTGCTGGGGATCCTCTAGGGGGTGAAGCACATCCAGAGCCTGCCAGAAAACAGCAGGCCCCTCGTCACCCATGGACTGGGGCCCTCCTTCTCCACTCCTTCCAGTGCCCTGAGGACTGTGGGGCCAGGAGCTGGGCATACGGCCGTGTCCAAGGTGGCAATGGGCTGGCCACCAGATTTTGAGGCCAGCCCGAGGGCTGTGCCGAGAGTCAGACCCCCCCCCCCCAGCTATAATGAGGAGTTTTCATGGTCTGGGAAGGGCTGGCAGGTGCCCCCTCTGTGCGGTGGTGGCCCTGCTGGGCAGAATGCACATAAACCCAGGGCTGCCTCCCACTCCCCTGTGGGTGTGGCTCCCGTGGCCCCCCAGGACCTGCCGGAGGAGCCTGAGCCACCCCTTACCCTCCCCACGGACCCCATCTTGCTCCTATTCTGGCTCCCACTGTTGTGTCCTTCCCCAACGGGGCGTCCCAGAGCCAGAGCCGGTGTGAGAGAGTGCGCGGGAGCCGGGCATGTGGACAGTAAGCATTTATTACACGGGGACACAGACACCGCGGGGCGTGCACAGGCCTTCTCACAGGGCCCTGGGAAGGCGCTGAGCGTGCACGGCTCGCCACGCCAGCCCAGGTGCCGACAGCATCACCCAGGAGGAACCACCTAATGAAGCGTGTGATTTGGGGGTGTCTTCTCTATAAACCAAAGGAAATGTACACTTAAATAGACAAATATAAAATACAAAAGAAGGTGAGTAGACCTGGTGTTCTGTGTCGGGTAGAATCTAAAAATCCAGGAATTGAACTGTTTCTTCACTTTAATGTTGCATCACAGGCTAAGACTTCACACGAAGTGCATCTGAGCTTCAGTGCGTGCTTGCGTGTGCTGGAGGCCAGGGCCATCTGCCAGGGGCCGCGTCTCGGGGCACAGGGGCCACGTGCCCTATGAGGTGCTGATTCCGCTCAGCTCCTGCCTGATGGCTGCGGACAGGACAGAATGGGAGAGGGGGGCTCAGGTGTGGCAGGGACCAGCCCGGCCCTCCTCCTCCCAGGCCCTGTCCCCATAACCTGGGTGTGGTCCTTCCAGGGCCTGCGTCTCCCGAGCACCCCATCCAGGCTCCCAGAGGCCAGAGGCCCAGGCTAGAGGTGCACAGGGCACAGACATGGGTCTCATGGGTCTCACTGTGTTTCCCCAGCCGGCAGTCCCTGTTACAGGGCCGGCGGGGAGACCTGCATGAGGCTTTGGAGCTGGGGAGGGGCTGGCAGGCAGCAGGAGCCCTGGACAGGTCTGGACAGGTGGACATATTGGTTCTGCTCAGAGGACTCGGGAGCCCCACCGCTGACAGTGGCAGCAGGAAGTCCCTGGCCTTGAGCAGGGTGGACGCCTGCCCCAGTCCCTGGCCTGAGCTCTGCCCTTCCCAGCTCCCTTGCTCTTCTCAGCTTCCTTCTGTCCCCACTTCTAGGATTCCCCCCAACTCCAGGCCTTTTCTCGGACAGACCCTTTGGGGCCTGGAGCCAAAGGCTGAGAGAAAAAGTTCAGTGAGGGCTGGGCAGTCATCCAGAAAGGAAGGGCAGTTTCTCGGGGCCCCCCCATTGCCCTCCTTCCCCACTGCCCACTTGGCCACCCAAGAGGCAGCCCCACCTGCAGACAGGAGAGTGGGGCCCGCACACCCCACGGCCTCCGTCCCTGCCAGTTGTCTCTGCACACAGGCTGCTTCCAGCCCCTAGCAGCCCTGGCCCTGGGGGGTGCTGGCAGCCCCGCCTGGGGGGGTCACCAAGCAATAAAGCCGAGTTAACAGAAAGGCTTGTCTCCTTTCCAGCTCCAGCTATGTCTCACCCTGTTCATTCATTACCTCCTTATCTGTGCCACTTGGGCCTGTGGGGGGTGGGGGGACTGGGCAGACAGGAACTGAGTGTTCTCTGCTGGGGCCAGGCCAGGGTGTGGCTGGGGCACCCAGCTCTGGACAGGGGTCTGGGTCTGGGGGAGCCCCAGGCAGCCTCCCTCCCTAGCCTCTCCTCTCTCTCCGGAGTCCAGGCAGCCCTCTGCCACCAGCCCCCCATCACCTCTGACCCCAGGGCTGCTCCAGTACTGCCTGAGCAGACTGGTACTTGTCCCCTGGCCCAGATCTGAGCCAGGGTATCAAAGGCTCTGGTGGGGACCAGGATGGGGGCATTCACGGCGAACCAGAGTCCCCGGCCTGCACCCTGGCCTGGGGCCAGGCAGGCTGTGAACCAGGCCAGGCCCCTGAAGTAGTTCTGTGCCTTCTGGGCCCCTCTAACTCTCCCCGGGGAGGGAGCAAAATCAAAAAAGTCAACCTAAGTCCACAGATGTAGAAATAGAGGAGCGAGCACGGGAGCTGCTTTGGCTGCCCTGGGTTTCAGAAAATGTTCTCAATCCCCGTGCAGTTACCATGGCTACCATGGCTACCATGGCTACCATGGCGTGCCTCAGGACCAGCCCGGATGTGGGGACGGCAGATTCAGGTGTGCAAGTCCCATAACTTGTCTGAGCCTCAGCCTGCTGACTAGAGCATGGGGAGGGTGACGAGGGCCGTTAGAGGACAATGAAACCAAAGTACCAGAGTACTCCTAAGTACCAAACTGAAGGCCCCCCCAGGCCCTGGGTGACAGGCCTTGCCCTGCCGCAGGAACCCTGGCTGTGCGGACTCACCGTCAATGATCTCCTCCTTCACCTTGTGGAGCTCTCGGACCACCTCCTCCAGGATCTCCTGTGGGAGCAGAGCCCCCGTGAGGGGCAGGTGTCGGGGACAAAGGCTGGCCTTGCGGGGGGGTGGTGTGTTTGAAGGGGCAGGGCGTCCCAGGCCTCCCTCCAGGGTGAAGTGTGCCGGGGTGGGGCCCTGGCCAGCCCTGCAGCGATGCTTTGTTCCGGCAATGGCACAGGCTGGGGACAAGCGCTGCTACCGCCCTCCATGGCTGGCCCCCTGTCTTATGCGCAGGCGTGAGGGCCCCTGGGCCTGCCCGCCCACCCACGTACATGCACCCAAGGTGGTCGGGAAAGGGCACACGCACCTGTTTCATCCGGTCTAAGTCAAAGGCATCCAGGGCCACATCATTGACACTTCCTGCCGGCTTCATCCTGGGGAGAGGACGCAGGGTGTGGTCAAGTGGGTGCGCCTGCCAGGCCCCGCCATGCTGGGGGATGGAGTGTGAGAAGGAGCCTGGGTGCCACAGAGCCTCTGCTCCGGGCGGGCCCTGCAGGCCGGGCCAGGCACCACCCTCTTCCTGTGCCCCTCAAAGGCTTTTGCTTTATGTCTGGCCACTCCTCCACTTTGTGGGAAGGGCCCAGTGCCCCGTCTCCAGGATCTTACGGGTACTGTGACCATATTTCCCAACCCAAGAGCCAGCACTTGGGTCCACCAAAGGAGCTGTTTCCGGGCTTGAGAGCTCTCACACCGAGCGGCAACACAGGCGGGCCGTGCCACAGTCGCACGCTGCCTCCCCGGAGAGAAGCATGCCTCTCAGCTTGTCCCCGGTGTGGGACCTGTATTCCTGGCTCAAGGGAGGCTTCGGGGAAAACTAGTAAGAATGGCATTAAACAGGATACAAAATTGCAACAACTTTGTACAGTAAACACTCATCCTTAAGGCCTAAGTTCTCTCTAGAACCTGACTTCTCCAATCAGCGTCCCCGGATGTGGTTTGCTCTTTGCAAAGTTCCTGAACTGAAGCGAGCTGGTTTGAAAGGTAACGTCCCCTGGAAGATCTTGGCAGACAGCCGTCTCACTGGCCAGCCCTCTCAAGCAGACCAAGGCGTGCTGTTTGGACCCAACTCTCTCCCACGTGCAGAGAAAGGCTGGTGGGCCTGAGGGTGCGGGGCAGTGACATGGCTGAGCTGCTGCAGGGACCGTGGGTGTGATGGGCGGTGGACACACAGTGGCTGGGCAGGGCCAGCCCGGCTGCAAGGCCACTAGACAGATGAGGACTGCTGGTCTCCACGGTGAGGGAAAATACGCATGAAAACCATGGTACCTCCGTGGACAACAGTGTGGAGGCTCCTCGGAAGATAAGAAACAGATCAGCAACCCCACTTCTGGGTTTGCTCCGGAGGAGATGAAGTCACTGAGGGTGCAATCTTGAAGGGATGCCTGCACCCACCCCATGCTCCCTGATGCATCAGCCACCTAAGTGCCCAGTGACAGGCGACTGGGTACAGAAGATGCGGGACCCACCTGCGGCACAGGGGGAGGCCTGCTGTTTGTGGCAGCTCAGGCAGACCCAGAGGGCACAATGCTCAGTGAGATAAGCCAGGCAGAGAAAGACAAATAGCGTATGACTTCACTTCATGTGGAATCTAAGAAAACCAGACTTACCGAAACACAGACCAGCCGGGTGGGTGTCAGGGGCTGGGGTGGGGGTGGTCCGGTGCACACACTCCCAGCTCTGGGATGGACAGGTCGTGGGGGTGGGACGCACAGCATGGGGACTGGTCAGAACACTGCACTGCGTGCTCACGAGTCGCCAGGAAAGCAGGTCCCGAAAGACCCCACCGCACACATATAAGAGGCTAACTCGGCCCAGTACGCAGATGCACTGAATCACCGTGTGCACCTCCAGCCGGCACAGCAGGAAGTGTTGAGCGTGTATCAGTGGAGCCGGGACAAAGCCCGCAGAGCGTTACATGGAGTGTCAGTGGCCCGGCGCCCAGAACTAAGTGAACATGAATGAGTACACAAGACGCCCACGCACCCCTCCAGAGGCAGGCTGACCGTGGTCCTGAGCAAGTTGGTGAGCGCCGCTAGTCCCAACAGGGAACGGGGTCCAGCCTCAGACCCCGGATTCCTCACACCCACCCTGTAGGTTCAAGTTCCTGTGGTAACAGCAATTTTCTGGGTCCCTGGGCCAATGGCCTCACCTCTCTGTGCCCCTGTTCCCCTGACCGTCCCCAGAGGGTGACACGGCTGGGCTGTGAGCTCAAAGGTGCTACTGCTGGCGGGCCCGCACCACACTGGAGAAGGGGGCGGTCTCTCCCGAGTGGGTCCCCTGGCGGCCGGGCCCCACCACAGCGAGGATGCCCGCCTCTGCTCCTGCTTCTCGATGGCTGTCCCTTTGCTTAGGGCTCAGCACCGGCCTCCTCACAGCACCGAATCCAAGCTCTTACCACACGACTCCTTTCCGCATTGCACCCTCCCCTTCCGCCGCCTTCCCCATGCTGCAGGCATGTGGCCTTTTCTGTCCTGTGAACCTGCCAGGCTGGGGACAGGATCAGAGCCTCAGCACCTCCACACCTGCAGACTGGAAGGCTGACCCCACAGTCTTAGGGCAACTCAGATGCCACCTCCAAGAAAGGCGTGCCCAGCTCACTCGCTAACATTCCTGTCCCCGGAGCTGTCTCCCCTGCGACCTGGTGAGGTTCCAGGGTGCCGTCAAGAGCCCACAGCTGTCCCAGAACCTGGCAGACCACAGGCTGGCTGTCCCTGTGATGTCTTCCTCCCCTCCCCGCTCACCGAGTCTGTCACCGCCCCTCCTGCCAGGGCTGGGCCGGAGTATGGGCTCTGAAGGCCTGCAGACGCAGGCCACACCTGGCCTGCAATAACCATGGGCTGTCTGCCTCTGACTTTGGGCAACTTGGGTTCCGGATGTCCTATCCTATTACCACACCAGCTCTTGGTTTGGGAAACATGGTCAGCACCCTGGGGACCTGGACATGTGTGCTGTGCACTGTGTGTGGTGAGGAGGTGGGGGCCGAGCCAGTCGAGGTTGGCTGTGCCGTGGGAGGTAGCTCTGTTGTCACACAGCTGTCCACACGACTGCCATGTGAGGTAGAGGTGGACAGACCTCTTCACGGGGTGGGGGGAGGCCTGCCCAAGGACACAGTCAGTGAGCCCAGCGCTGGGACTTGTCCTTGGCTCTGCTTGCCGCCTCGTTGGGTGGTCCCCTCCTAGGCCTCTATCTCTCCCTTTCTGCGGGGAGCAGAAGAAGTGGCCCCCAGCCCTACCTGCCCCAGGTCTGGAAGAAGAGCAGACTGCTAGTTCCCAGAGCCACTGTTAGATGACAGGACACACGACAGGGTGTTAGTCACGGCAGGGGACAAAGGAGGCCCCAGAGTTGGGGCTGTTCGGTACCTAGAGTGAGGCTGCGACTGGAGGGGGCTCTTAGCTTCGGGGCTCTTGGCCACAGACGGGGTTCTAGGGCAGTGGGACGAAACAGACACGTGAATGGGCACCGTGGCCGCTGCGGCCCCACAGGATGCGCATGCGGTCAAGCCTGCCGGGGCCCGCTCACCTGGACAGTAATGCAGACACAGGCTTCTCCACAGAGTTGCTCCGCTCCCAGGGCTTCCGGCCAGCCTCTGTCAATCATGTCATGGATGAGGAGCCTCAGGGATGAGGACTTCCGGTCCCCACCCAACATCCCTGATGGGAGGCCCCCCAGCGCCCGCAAGGAGGCTTTACTTTGGCAGAGCTGAAGCCTGGCCTGGTCTGTTCCCCGCTGGCCCAGGCAGCTCTTGCAGTGCTGTGGATGATGCTGTTGTCACCCCATGTCTCCCCCACTGAGGACCTGGTTGACTTTGACTTCTGGTCTAGTTTTGAGTCTGCACCATGGAAAGTCCACTCTCCTTGGAACCTGAACCAAGCGGTCAAGGAACTTCTCAACTATGACTCTAGAGCCGTGGGCCGAGTGGGGCCGGGGAAGCCCCTCACCCGGCACTCTTGGTTAGCCTGAGATCCATATCTGCTTTTGGGGGCCAGGCCTGAGGGCCCCAGGAGCACCTGCTGTCCACTGATTCCTTGGTCCGCCCCCCCCCCCCCCCCTACAGATGGCCTTTCCCTGTCCTGGGCCCTTGCTTTCCTTCTTTTTTAAGTTAAGTTTAAATTACATTTCCTTTTTTTTCAAGAGCTGTGTCTAGCTAAACTGAATCCACTGACTTGGCAGGATGAGCAGAGAGGCGGAAGGAAAGGTGCCCAGGGCAGCATGAAGCCACCCGCCTGCACTGAGCCTGACTGCAAGTCCAAGGCCAGTCTCCTGAAAGCCACCCCCTTGGACGCATGCGGGCCTGATGGTACAAGAGCTGGGACCACATCCGAGCTGTAGGCATGTGCCCTTGAGCAAACCATGTGATTACACTGTGCTTCGACCTCCTAAAGTGGGGAAAACACCTAACCCACGCACTGGGTGTGAGGTGCTCACGTCGCTGCTCACCAAGAGCCCATGTGGCCCCATCTGGGAAAGGGACACAGAGCACGGTGGCACGAGGGAGGCAGACGTGCCATCAGAGCACCAGGAGCCACGCCCCAGGCCCCAGAGAGACAGCCACAGTGGCTACAGCCTCCCTCGGCAGGGGTGGGTGGCCTCTGTCCCCTCTGCCTGTCCCTCCTGCTCCAAGCAGACGCTGAACACACGTCTACTGAGTGACGGAACGATAAACCCCAGTGTCTCCCTCACTCTGCTAATTACACCCGCCCGGGGCCCCGTGTCCCAGACCCTAGGCCGTGGGTTGCTGAGCTGGGTTTGGGTTGATGCCCTCCTCAGAGCCCTGGCCCCAGGCAGGAAGCTGAGCCCCAGGGCCACCTGCTGCTACCCAACAGGTGCTCGCAGACAGGCCAGCTCTGATGCCCCATGGGCAGACCCTGCTAGCACGGCCCTTCTGGCCATCTCTGCTCCCCCGTGAAGTGAGGCGGTGGGGTCAGACTATCTCCCTGGGGGGGCGCCTCCTGCTCTAAGACCCGGCCCAGTGCAGGGCAGGGCAGCCTCTTACCTGAGGAGTTAGGTGGCTGGCTGGCTGCTCGGGCCCCCGGAGATGGAGAGGTGCTCGGCTCTTCCTGCAACGGGAAGGAGAGGCCTGGCGTCAGTCTGGCCATACAGGCTGGTGGGGCAGGTCGGCTACGACACCTCAGAGCTTTTTTAAGGAACATATGTTACTTTTATAAATAGTGAAATAATGAATATTATTAACAAATGAAAACCGCAAACCCCGTGGGGTGGTGGCCTGTGCTAGGGCCCGAGGACAAGCACGTGTGTGCCTGTGTGTGTGTGCATGTGGCCGAGGGAACTAAGTGCCGGGAGCCTCACCCGGTTGGGGGGCCGGGGGGGGCCTGTGTTGCACACAGCAGTGTTTACAGAGAAGTGCTGGGGAGGGGACAGTGGTGCGGCTGAGGGGGCTACATAGCTCAAGCATGGGGGTCGGAAGCTGGGAAAATCAGGGGCAGGGCTAGAGCCCAGGGGTCACATCTGGGTATATCTCTTCTGTCTCTTTCTGCCACTCAGATCTCGCCTGTATGCAGTTTGTAGTTCAGGTTTCAACTTAGCCATTTTAACAGGAGGCTGTTTTTCTAGGAAAAGCTTCACACAGGCAAAGAGAACGAGGCACCCAAGTGGAAGCGGATGCTTCAAACCTGTGTGGCCAAACTAGGCTCCAGGACACCCAGGAAGGACGAGGGCCAGTCTGGGTTCCTCTGCCTAGCTCCTGCTAGGGTCAGTGGACTCAAGGAGTCTTTAAGAACAGAAGTAACTGGAAAATAAAAATCACCCTGGTCTTCTAAGCAGCTGGCCCAGGAGGCCAGGATCTGTCTACGTGGCCCCTCCCTGCTCCCAGGCCCCAGGCTTTTCCCTCAGAGCCCTTGGGCCGATCCCGCTCCTCGGCCTTGGTCTTTGAGCTGCAAGCAGAGCAAATCCAGACTCTCAGTGAGCGAGCAGAGGCCAGTAGCCCTGTGCTGTGGGGGCAGACATGAGCGCTCCATGGCCCCTCCTGTTGTCTTTCTTCCTGTCCCCTGCCCTCTATCCCTCCCATAAATCACCTGGTGAAGTACCTATCTCACATATGTCTAAACCCAATGCGCCCCAGTGCCCCAAAGTCCTGGCCTGGGGCCAGAGAGCCTCCCTGGTCTATTCACACTGGCGGGGTGGGCAAAGGGGCACTTGCTCACCGTTTGGCTCTCATCTTCCTTTTTATCAGCCGGCTTGTCTGTTTGGGAGGCTGCTTTTCTCCTAATGCATGGGGAAGAAGACATAAATCAGCCCCTGAAGGTTTCACACCTCTCCAGATGTCTCCTGTGTGTGGATATAGCTTGGCCGGCAGAGAGCGCCGTGGTGGGGATGGAGGCCCTGCGCTGTGCAAAGGAGCTGCTCAGTCTGTCTGAGCAGCCATCTGGTCTGTGGCAATGCCAGGGAGTGTCCAGGCCAGACAGGACGGGACCTGGGGACATTGGTATCTGTTTGCAGCACTTGAGAACTGGAAGTCAGTCGGCGGTGTCCGGGTCCCTGGGCGCTGGTTTGCCTGGGCGGCAGCTGTCCTCCAGGCTGCCCAAGGCTTGGCACACCTCTCTGGGCTGTGGCCTGTCACAGTCAGGGTGGTGGGAACTTCCCGAGTGCAGGCTGACCTACGCGGGTGAACAGACCACCTGGAGCGGGGGGAGGGCTCCAGGTGGTCTGCTTTCTGCATTACCCCAACACGGACCCCCACTGACACCCTCTGGTCAGTTCACCCATTTCCCACATGTGTGGGCTCTCTTTCCATGTCCTTGGAGACTCGCTGCGGCTTGTTTCCTCAGCGGTCACCTTCTGTGGCTAACTCCTAAGTCCACACACACAGACCCTTGTGATCCTCCAAGCCATGCCTTTGGGGTGCTTCAGCTCTGTGAAGCCGCCAGCCCTCAAAACTGTCATAACTGGCGGTGTGAGCGGCCCATCAACAAGGACACTGGCCTGATGAGTGGGGAGGGGTTGCTGGCTGGCTGTCACCAGTTGGGTGACGGGGTCCACACAGCAGGCTCCTCATCCACTCAGGGATTCCTTCTTCAGTGTTCTCATCTTGGGAAATGCAGGCCTACCTCTGCACAGCCCTCCGCCCAGATTTCTGCCAGCACTGCAGGGAGGAGGGCTCGGAGGGAGAGGCCTGCCTCTGCCACCACCTGCACAGAAGCAGTGGGCCCCACCCAGCATCCCTCACTAAGGTGCTCTTCAAAGAGCAGCCCCAGTAATCCCTGGGGAGTGGTGCAAAGCGTGTTTGTTTTCCGGAGGGCGAGCCCGGCATCTGGGCGGCTCACTGGCTCCTGGCTAATGCGGCCTCTTCCTGTTATCAGGAACTTCCTCTCCCTTTGGTCTAAGCCATCTAGGCCAAGCTGCTATTGTTACTGTGTTGGTTTTGGACTTGGGGAAAGTGCGAACACTTTCTTGTTGAAGAACACCACCTGCTTTCCTAGGAGGCCTCGTACACTTCTCAGAGACTAAGATGCCTGTAGGAGGGGGCTGTCTCAGCCACCCCAGGCACTTACCCTTGCCCACCACGCCCTTGCTCTTCTTTCTGCACAGGGTGCTCTTCTCTCCTGCCTCAGCCCTTCACAGCCTAGCACGTGGGAAACCTCTTCTGTGAAGCTGTCCTGGTTCTCTCCCCCACCACGTGCAGCCACAGCCACCCTGCACACCTCTAGGCACTGCCTGTCCCCGCTCTCGGTTCCCTCTGTATGCCAGGCCCAGCTGGAGGCTCCTCGGGAAGCCCTGTGCTGTGGGTCGCCCTCTGTGTGTGTGGAGAGTGTGGGCAGGAAATGCTGGCTCTGTCCCTGCAGGGAAGTGTCAGACCAGCCACCTGCATACTGGGGGCCTCTGCTCCCCCCTCATCCTCATGGAGCTGTGCAAGTGTAAAGATTTAAGAAGGTGAGGGAGGACAAGAAGAACCCCGGGCACACAGCATGCTCACACTCAGGGTGCGCCAACTTGGAGGGCAGAGGGAAAAGCCTGGAGGGGTCAGCAGGCAGAAGGGGTCATCACTGGAACAAGGCCCTTCCCTGGCTTCCCTCGGACCACAGGGGGCGTCCTGACAGGGCAGGCCTGCTCCTGGGCCCTCTGGTGCCCGGGTGAGCCATGGTGTCGGTGACCTGTCAGCTCACCCCTGCTGCCATGCCGCATTTACAAGTAAAATCAAGATTTGAAACCCTTCCTGGAGGAGCTGTGTAATGTCCCCACCCACTCGGACTTCACCTGGGGAACAACCAACAGCCATAGTTACAGGCTGATGGCCGCCACACCCGCTGGTGTGGACAGAGAAGGGGATGACAGGCACCAGGCCCTGGGGCCCAACCATGTCATGGATAGGACTGGTCTTCCACTTCTTAAGAGCGATGTCCTCTGGGCTCTGGCCACTTCACAGTCCCTTTTCTGTGTCCTCCATAACGACCCCTGGTCCTGCACTCACATGGCATGCTCCAAGCCACTGGAGTTCTGGGCCCCGTCTTGTCCCTGCTGAGACCCTGAGGGCAGGGTCTACTTCCCTTTCCTTCTGCATCTATCTCAGAAACTGTCACCAAAGTCCTCTCTGCTCAGGAAAAGGCTGTACCGGAGAGATGCTTCAATAGTTGTTACACGGAAAAGTGGGATTTAGAGTTCACGGGACTCCTTTTGGCCTGATGCCTCCAACTGACCCCATGAGGAGGGAAAATGAAACCGTCGCTGCACTGCTGAGCCCAGGTGACAATGCATCTGGGCACAGGCAAGGCCTCGCATTTGAGGGTGAGGGACAGGAGCTTTCTGACAGGTGGCCGGGTCTGGGGGAGCTGAGTACCCACCTCTTAGCCAGCAGTTTGTTCATTTCTTCCATGAGGCCGCCGCCTCCACCCCCACTGCTCGCCCGGTTCGAGTCGGACTTGGAGGTCCCGCTGGGACTGGAGCCTCCAGACGCATCTTCCGGCTAAGGGGAAAGGATGAGCGTTTTAGTTTGCCGTCTGTGCGGACGTCACTTGAGGGGATGACGGGACGTGAGTGTGGACATGCGACTCCCACGACTGCAGTGCTGGAAGAGGCCTCAAGGGCCACTGACATCAGTGTTTCCCAACCCCACCGGTGATACAACCAGAGAGGGACCAGGCCCTGTGGGTCACACAGCAGACACGCCCCAGGGTCATTGGTGCAGAGCCAGCACTCTTGACAGGCCTGAGGTGACCCAGAGTGGGGAGGAGGCAGTTCTTGGGAAGGAAGCCAAGCTCTACCAGACATGCAAGAGCCACAGCCACTTGGCCTCAGTGCCCAAGCTCCACCTCCCAGACGCACGAGGAAGGGCTCGGGAAGTGAGACTGAGCTTGAGGGAGCTGGTTCCACGACAAACATGCAAGAGCGATGGAGCCGGGTCTGAGTCCAAACTGTGCTGATAAACCACCGTGAACACATCCGTCAGTGACACCCGGGCTCCAGGCCCCTCATCTGTAAAGGGGACAGTCCCCGCCTGTGAAGGCCCCTGCGAGGGCGGGCAGCGCATTCCGTAACTGAATGCCCCTTGTGGTTCCCACAGTGCCGCCCCACGAGTTTTGCACTCAGAGTGGTGGGCCGAGGGGGCGTCCAGGCTGGGGCAGGGCGGGACTTTGTTCAGGGTCGGGGAGAGGGAAGGCTCTGTCCCCTTGATAGTTAGACAGTTGGGAACTGGTCCTCTAGTCCATCCGCCTGTTTTCAGGGACACTTACCCGTTGGACCCTTCTCAGCTTGGCCCCAGCCAGGGCAGCGGCCAGTCCCGACACCGAGCTCTCGTCGTGGCTGGTGCCCTGGGCTCCTCCGGCTGGCAATGGGGGTGGGGGAGGGGGCGTGGCCCCTGTGGGTGGTGGTGGGACAGGGGGTGGGGGCGGGGGCGGAGGCCCACTACAAGAGAGGGAGGCGCTGGCTGCAGTTGAGGGGTGCCCTGGTGGGAGGGTGGGTCCTGAAACACAAGAGGGGCTTGGTCAGCCCCCGGCCGCCAGCCACGCTTCCCTGGGAGAGAGGGGAGACAGGGGGCCGCCTGCTTCTCTGAGGGGCGAGGAACAACTCAGGCTGCCTCTTCCACCCCCTTGGGGTGAGCTTGGCCCTGCTCTGGTCACTCCCTGCGCCAGTCCCTGTCTCCCCAGCATTCGGGGGCCTGGCTGGGCCCACAGCGCCACACACACGCCTCACAGCCCCGAGCTCAGCTGACTCCGTCCTGCTCTCATCATGGGTTTCTAGTGGCAGAGGCAGACCTTTGGTGGCACAAACTGTCTTTTTCTCCTCTGGTCCTTCTCACTACCTTGTCCCGTCCTAGGCATCGGCAGACGCGGGTCCCTGAGATGCAATTGTGAATGACCCTTGGCCTCTGGGGACTATGGCAGGTAACTGTGGGTGGCAGGGCTGACCAGGGCATATGTGAGGGAGCGATGCTGAGTGCCAGGCAGTCCCCCATCCCCATCTGCCCTCAATGGTCCAGCACCAGAGGCTGGTGGGGAGGGGCTGGCCAAGCAGAGCTAACTCCCTACCCTCTGCCCTGTTCTCTCGTTTCCCTACTCTCACTGAACGTGACTGTCACACTTTGAGACCTATGTGACTGGCAACTCTTCAAAGAGGGCCCGGCATGCCCCTGGTACCACCTAGGTGCGGGGGCTGCCGCTCACCTGTGGCTGAGGTTCTTCTCTCTAGAGACTCCTGGCGCTGCTGCTGGTGCTGCTGCTCCATCACTTGTCTGAAAAGCATCAAGGGCGGAGCAGGTATGACTTCCCTGTGCTGTGCCCACAGAGCACACGCTGCAGAGTCGGGTTTCACCAGCTCTTCCCGTGAGCCCACTGGTGCCCTGAGCCAGAGGGCTCACAATGAGCACCCCTGGGCTTGCTGCCTCCACTTAACAGAAGTGGGGCACCCGACTGGTTCAAGGTCCCCAAATGGGGGACACCCCTAAATGGGAAGTCCCCCATGAAGGCTCGGGAGACCATGTGGCTGAATGACCCAGCTTTTCCCTAGGCTGGAGAGCCCCTGGCTTCGGCCTCTGGCTGATGGCTACTTTGGCCTGTGACCTCAGCTGACCCTACCCCACATTTCCTGTTCCTGCCGCACCTGGCCAAGTTCCTGGAACACTTTCCAGGCTCTGCGGGCTGTCAGGGGGAGTGGACACTTGGCAGCACGCCCTCATTCCTTTCAGCACAGGTCTCGCCACAGGCCGGCCCCCAACTAGCAGGGCCATCCGGTAGGCGGCAGTGCAGGCTGTGTGTGCCCCAGTGGGAACCAACCCCGTGCTCCTTGCGGCAGAGTGGCTTCAGGGGGCTTTGGAAGGCCAGTCGCGTGAGGACACTGACCCACAAACACATCTACAGAATCTTGGACAGAGATGCCAGAGCAGCAGGGGCTCAAGGAACTGAGCAGACCGGTGCAGCAGTGGGTCTCGCCACTGTGGAGTCTCCCCTAATGCCTGCTATCACAGCCGGGGTAGGGGCACTCGGACACCCGCCCTGGCCCAGCAGGGGAGCGTGCAGAGGCAAGCCACGGTGTCTGTGTGGCTGGGAGGGCCGAAGGGCGCCCCGCAGGGTGGGAGGCTATGGGCCACGAGTCCGCGCCCTGTGCACGGCGAGCCGGCCCTCTCTGCTGCCCGGCTCTGGGCCCCGCACATAGCAGCTGCTTGGTGAGGGCAGGGAAAATACGTGGTACGTGCACCTCGTCCAGCTGCTTTCACCTGAGAGGGCGGTCCAACAGGGCCCGCAGTTTACTGCGAAGACCATCTAGAGGCAGGGAGCTTTCCGGCTCCCTTTCTGGGATTCCTGGCTTTGTGATCACGGGGAAGCCTTTCCCTTTCCTAGGCCTCAGATTCTTCTCCATAAAATAAGCATAATTACACCTGTGTCATGGAGTTCTTTTAAGATTTATGCCTGGTACCTAAAAAATAACGGAAAAGGCCCTCTGGCATCAAAGGGGTTTTTGAAAATCTCCCAGTAGCACTGCATTAGCCTCTCCATCCAAACTGCTGAAGCATTACCCCAAACCCCAGCCTCCCCTGCAGGATCCATTATTTAGGAGCCCTCAGCGAGATGAAGATATTTGGAAATATTTAAGAGGCAGATGTGAACTTATGATGCTGTTTGTGTGAAAACGAGAAGGTTCCTGTGCTTGGAGCCACTAGCTCGCTGTGTGACCCTGGGTCAGTCATCTCTCCCTCCCTGGGCCTCCCTCTGTATGAAGTGAGAGCTGGGCCCCTGCTCCACGGTGTGCCTCCTGCAGTTCACAGACTGACCTCCAGGGGTGTGCCAGCCTTCAGACAGTTGACTGCTGGCAACGCTGGACTTGAACTGTCTGTGGTCAGTGGCCTCCCACAACTTGGACTTGGGTTGTGGGTTAAGATAATACAGCATGGTGTTTAACCAGTTCTGAGAGAACAGTGGAAGGGTCTGTTTAAGCCCATATGCCCCTGTGCACGCATTCTGGGCCTGGCAGGGCTCACTCATAGGACCTGGTGGAACATCGAGCTGGGCCAGACCAGGCAGCAGTCCTGGCTCTGCCTCTGCCTGATGGCTACTTTGGGAGAGTCCTCCATCCCCTGAGCTTCAGCAGGCTCCTGTGAGAGACAGCACCAGTAAGCACAAGCCCTGAGGGCCCGTGTGAGGACTGAAAGGAGGCAGAGGTATAAAGCCCTTTGGAAGTTGCTGTATTCCTGAGGCTAGAGGCAGGCCTGGGAATCAGCACACGTGGGCGTTAGTGCAAAGGGAGCACATTTTCCCACTTTGCTCTCACTGTTTGAGATAAGCAGAGCTAGGACTGACAGCCCATCCACGCAGCACAGACGGGCCTGGAGGGCCCTGTGCTCAGTGGAACAAGTTGGACAGAGGAAGACGAGTCCACAGGGCTTCACTTACATGTGGAATCGACGAACAAAATAAATGAACAAGCAAAATGGAGACAGACTCCAGATCTACAGAACTGACTGAAGGCTGCCAGAGGGGAGGGGTGTTGCAGGGCTGGGGGAAAAGGTGAAGGGCGTGAGAAGCACAGATTGGTGGTCACGGAACAGCCACGGAGACGTAGATCGCAGCGCAGGGCATGCAGTCCACAACGCTGTAATAACTGTGTGTGGCCGGGGGGCTGCTTTATACAGTAATACTGAATATAAACTTTAACTAAAAAACAAAATTAAAAACAGACAAAAAAAAGAATGGATAATAGTATTATCCTGAAAAAAACAACAAAAACCTGTCCAATTCAAATGGGGAAACTAAGGCCTAGGGACCCGCCTAGCCTCCTAAGGACACTGTCAGCCCGAGGCACTCAGAGATCACTCACTCCTCGGCCCGAGGGACAGGCTGGAGCATAGAATTCCCGAGGGGCATCGCGGCTTCCCACGCTCAGCCTGGGGCCCTGCTGGCATCTAGCCACAAGGCCTTGGAGTCACTCCATTCCCAGAACCTAAATGAGGGGCGCGGGGCCAGGCCTACCTCCTCAGCACAGCGCCCCCCAAGCTGGATGCAAAGCCTCCTGGAGAGGCATAGCCCTGTGGGGCGAGGGTTGTCCAGGTTCAAGCCCTGGCCCTGCCTTTCCCCGCAACAGGACCTGGGGACGCCACTCCCTCCTCGGCTGCCAAGACCTATTCTGTCATTTCACGACAATAGCACCGGCCCTTCCTCCCAGTCCTAACCCTGCAGGAGCAGCTCGGAAGGTCGGGGGGTGTGGTCTTAGGGCCCATATTCCCTGGGAGCTGCCTCCCCCACAGGCTGGCCCCATGAGGACGTCGGTGCAGCCTGGCTCACCCAGTGTTCTTACAGCCTCTGCTGCTTTAACCTTATGGGGGGTGGGGAGTGGGTAGGGGGCTGAGATGCTCCAGAGAGGCTGTGGCACCCGTCCAAGACCTCCAGGGGGGGAAGGCCTACAGACAGAGTGAGAGGAGACGGCACAGGACGATGCCCAGGCCAGGGCCTCAGTCAGACGGTCCTGGGCGGCGCCTTGGCTATGTCACTGAATCCCTCCACCTCGAGAAAAATGCCTCCTCATACATGTGGGAGGGGCATGTTAGCTGACAGTGACCAGCATTCAGGACACTGCCAGGCTTGTTGTGAGGGCTACGGGACTGGAAGGCAGGGTGCCCTCTCTGCGAAACCACAGACTCGGACAAAGCAGCAATGAACTTGCTCCCCCTTCCTTTCTGGTCAGGCCTGTTCCCCTGTCCCAGCGGGATCCTCTGGGAGTCCTGGTCCTAGTTACTGCAGGGGTGCCCTCTGCTTGCTGAATGGTGCCCCCGGCCACCAGATGGGCCCTGCTAGGTGGGCGGTTACCTTCTCTGGATGTCCATCTCATCAGGAGAGGGGCCATTCTGCACCTGACGCTGGGCGGAGGGGCCTGTGGGGCAGAGAAGCAGAGAAGCACGCTGGTTAGTAGAGAAGGAAGGCTGGCAAACACGCCTGGAATCAAGGGCCTGTCTCTGCTCTCCTGGCCGGTCCCACAGGAGAAGTCCTTGACATTTCAACAGTGGTTCTCATACCTGAGTAACAAGCTGCAGTCCCCTCGTCCTCGCAGTCACCCCTCTCCCCTTCTCGTGGCCCTCGGAGCCAGTACATAGGACCCCATTTTCACATGGTTCAAATCATCCCTTTCAGCTCCTGACCCCTCTCTCCTCCCCTCTCAAACTACACTTACTGTTGTCACTCCCTCTCTTGCCACCATCCCCGCAACCCTCTAACATCTGGCCTTTCCACATGCCACGAAACTGTTGTACCTAAAGTCACCAGTGGTCTTGGCACTACCAAACCCTGTAGACCCATTTTCCCCAACCTTTGAGCAGGTAGGTGTCAGAGCCAAGTCCAGCCCCCGGGGTGCCTGAGCCACTGTCTGTGACCCTCCGCCCTCTGCCTGCACCTGAGGGTCTGCAGCTGAGGCTGGGGGGCCAGTGGGTGGAGGCAGAGGTGGAGAAGGCAGTCAGCACGCAGCCTCTGGGGCCACATCCTTGTCCTGGGTCCCACATGGGAGGCCTGCGCACGCACCCGAGGTCACACAGGGCTGGTGCTGTGCCACATTTGTAAGAAAGGCCAGGCTTTTGTAGCAACCCAAGAAAGAGCTGATTGTTCCTTCTCTTGGTGAGCTCAGGGGTCACTGAGGAACTGCAGGAGTCTCGTGATGGGGGCGGGACTCAAGCTGCCCTCCTACCTCACTGACTAGGTGCTTTGTCTCCTCCAGGATGAGGTGACAGCAACATTAGCCCACAACAAAACCCACCAGCTGAGGGGTGAGCGGGCTGTGCTTGGGCCAGGGGCATGGGGTGGGGGTGGGGGTGGGGAGAGGGACGATAAGGTGACAGGAGCTCAAAGCTCAAACAGACCCTCTGAGTCCGGACTGACCTCCCGCCTGGCACAGGAACCCGTGTGCCGCCCAGGCAGGTACTCCTAGTGCAGTCCCAGCAACGGAAGGTGCCACCCCCAGGTGAGTGCGGGCTTTCTTGCACGGCGGCACCATAGCCACCCACCCACGAAGGCCCTACTTCCTCCACCAGGTGTGACATACCGTGGGCTGAATCCTTTCTCTGCTTGGCAGCCGTTTACAGGCCGGAAAGCAGCTTCCAGATCCGGCAGTTTCAGACCCTGTTGCCCGGGGCCCTGGCACCCACGGCTTCAGCCACAGTTTTCGGCTTTCTCGGCCCCGGGATGGAGGACCCCGGAGCAAGCAGTGCGCCAGGGCGGGGTGGCCCACTTGGCCTGCTCCTGGCTCAGCGCCTCCTGCTGCTCTCAGGGGCAGCAGGAGAGATGCTGCGGACTCTCTCTGCAGGGGACTAACGCAATGTCTGGGGTGGTGGTCTGGCACGTAGTAGGCAGGCAATAAACACTAGTTTTCTTTCCCTGTCTCTAAAGGCTTTTTGGGCTTTATTTACTTAATAACATAATTATGTGCTTTTTAACTGATTTTAATTCTCACAGCCCTATACGATGGTGCCCGTGAGGACTTGTAAGAGGTGAGCAAACAACCCAGAAAGAAGTGACTCAGTTAGGGCCTCACAGATGGCAGGCAGCTGAGCCACACTCAAACTACTTGCAAAGTGCCTTTCTTCCTCACAGCCCCCCACACCACGGGGTCGGAACGAGACCGGCATGGAGCAGGAAGAAAGAAGAAGGTGGCAGGCTTGACTGTCACCAGAAGAGCCACAAGCACAAGGAGCTGCCGCCTCAGGTGGCGTGCAGCCCCTGCCTGGTGTCCACACAGCAAACAGGTGCCCCTCAACCTCAACCCCCATGCCCCGGCCGAGGCAGGAGGGAGTGAGGCGACCCAGCCCCACATTCTGTGGTCCTGGTTTGGGGCTCCAGATCAAACTGGACGCCTTCCCTGTTCTCAGACCGGGCCTCTGCTGCTGAGCCCATGGCCTGAGTCTGGAGCCTGCCCTTCTTCTGGGCTCGGAGCCTGTGTCCTGGAGCCCTGTCCCACACCTGGTGTGAGGCCTGGAGCCTACCCTCACCCTGGCCAGGCCCCACCCTAGGACCGAGGTCTTACGATGTTCGGGCAATCCTAGCTGCTCAAAGGTGTCTGCGCCTGGTGGACTGGCCTGGTCACGGGAACTGTTTCCCACCCCTTTGTCAGGACCCCGGACAGCAGCCAGCTGCCAGCGCAGTGGTCCAGGGCAGTCTCGTGCTTGAGCCCCTCTTCTGCTTGTTGGGCTGGATTGCTCCCAACCCCCTCTGCCAGCCTGGTCCCTCGATGGGGTGGAGGGAGTTTGACAGGAGCCCTCACTGTCTCAGGGGCTCTGGCTACTGCACTGGAGACATATTTTAAAATTAGACAGCTGGACTCTTAGGCCAGAGGGAAGGGACAATACTTGGTTGCATAAGGCCTTCCATCCACTCTTAAACTCAGAAATGTTCATCTGTTTTGAGCTACAAGGGTCCCTAACACTAGAAAGTAGTCCCCCCTTCTGGTTTAGAGGTGGGAGCTGAGGCCTGGGGAGGGGTCTGTCCAGTGACCCCTAGGTGTCTGTGGCAGAGATCCCTGTTGCCTTCAGGGCCCCTGCCCCTTACTGGCCCGGCTGGCCCTCTGGCAGAGGCAGGGCAGAGGGCTTGGAGGAGGGTCCCTCCCCGGAATTGTGCAGGATCCCTTGGGAAACTGCTGGTGCCGTCATTTGCAGGTGCTTCCACAGTGCGAAAACCTCAGGGTGGGGCACTGGGTGCCTGGCTGTCACTCCCGTCTGTCCTGGCATCCAGTTATTTGCACCCAGTGTGGTGCAGTCAGCATTCAAGGTGGAGGCCATGCAGTTCTCCCGTGTCACTAAGTCACCTCCAGTCATGCCCCCCCTCCAGGATCCAGGCAAGGGAGATGGTGGGGACCCAGCCCCTCCCCTTGCCCCCCCATCTCATTAGTTACAGAGTCTCACTGCTACTGTGTCCGAGGTCCCAACAGAACCCACAGCCCCTCCGTCCCCATGTGACCGCCTCCACATCTCCCTGCTGAATGGGTACCCCGGAGCCTCTGCTTCCGCTCTCTCCCCCTTTGTCTTCTATGCTGACATCGCAGCCTACAATCGCCGGAAACCCCTTAGAGGTTTGGTTCAAGCTCCAGGGAACAAGACGCCAGCTCACCCACAGCCACTTCTCCTGGACCCCCCTCGGCACAGACCTTCTGCATCTGCTCCCTGAGCCCAAGCACACGCCTGCTTCCCAGCTTTGTCTGCGTGGGCTGCTCAGTCCACCCTGTTCCTCCTTCACCTGCCACGTCTTCCAGGACCAACTCCACAGTCTCAGGCTCCTCACCCTTGGCTTTCTAACCACATTACAGGGATATGAGGCCATGTGTTCTCTAGAAGAGCATGAGCTTCCGGGGGCAGAGGCCACCCCTCTGGCCACGCCTCCATGTGGACGGCCTGGCTCACAGCAGACATTTGGTGTCTTTCATTGAACTGAGTTGGCAAGGTTAGAGGGGACTCGTGAGAACGAAGCACAGTTGACAGAATGAGGGAGGCCGAACCAGCTCAGATGAGAAAATAAAACCCAAGGAATGAGCCATAGAAATATAAGGCTTAGAAGGGATCCTCCAAGTTCCTGCTTGGTCAGTGAGGAGACTGATGGGGGAAAGTTCCCTGCCCCATAGCAGGGGCCCACTGTGGACCAGAGGCTGTGGATAGGCCTAAGAGATGGGTCTCTTGATCCAGCCACTGTCACATGACATTCTGTTTCTGACATGGTCCCTGGCAGAAGACAATGCCTGGCTCTGCACGCAGCTGCGTGCTGACTTCCAGAGCCACCTTCTGTGGTCATGCCGTGCCCCGCTTTGTAGGGTGAGTAAATGTGTGGTGGACACTTGGAAGATCACACTTAACTGCCCTGTTCCACTCTGGACTGGACTGGCGCCCTTTTCTTGGCAGGAGCCCCACCCACATGGCAGCCTCTCAGCACCCATGGGCCTCTGGAAAGTGAAAACGTGGGTCTGCCTGCCCGCTGCCACCCTGCCTGTTCCTGCCTCGGTGCCCCATCCGTGGAAAGCCTGGGCGCAGTGTGCACGAACTGCCCGTCCCAGGAGAAAGGTGCCTCTCGGGCCCTTAGGGCTGATATGTGTGATGGGACTCAACCACGGAGGGGTCCTGGGGCAGGGCAGATCAAGCTGCCAGTGTCTTCTTCCCCGGGGGCTGAAATCCACCTCCCCAGCACTGCTCCCAACGATCCCTGCCAGGACCCGGTAGGTGGTTGGTTTTCAAGTGGTGGTGGCCTGGTGGCTGCTGGGCAGTGAGAACAGTGCTCGTGCCCCTCCAGTCCTTGCCAGGGAAGACAGACCCAGTCCTCACACTGCCCCTCACCCCATTCCCAGTCCCCGCCCCCCCCTTCCTGCCTGGCCTCTTCTGGACTGTTCCAATTTGTACAAATCCCTGCAAGGTGAACTTGGAGTGGGGAGACCAGGTTTTCACTGGAGTTCTGCCACAAATTGTTAAGTGCCACGGGGAACCCTTCTCTGGGCCTCAGTTTCCCATAAAGTGATGATGGAGCCAAGGCCATTGAGTCCTAAACCTCCAGTCTGAAGGGACAGGAGACACTGCAGGATGGACACAGTGGCTATCTCTGATTGTGGGATTATTTCCCTCTTTTTCAACTTCTGAATTAGGCAAAAGAAGGATGCATTACGTTATTATAAAGACACAGATGGCAAAGAGTCCCACAGAGGGGACAAGCCCTCCTCTGCGACTCCGTCCCTGGGAGTCTTGCTGGTGCAGGGTACAGCCCGAGGTGGGCAGAGAAGCCGAGCCACTGTGGACGCCTGCTCCTGAGAAGGGCCACCCTTCTGCCTGCCCATTAACATTCATGAGGCTCTGGGACGTCAGCCTCAGCTCCTCTGGGACAGAGGGACAGGGTAGGTTTCAAGTTAGCCTCCTGAAAAGATGGAACCTGAGCTCCCAGAAGTTCCAGAGACAAAGGACCCAGCACCTGCTCAGTGAGGCGTGATGGAATTTCTGGCCAGCAAACGACAGCCACCTGGTTGGGGCTGGCTGAGTCCCAAGCCCACTCCCCTCCTCCTCCCCTCTCCGCCATCTTTCTGGCTTTCCGTCTTTCTCCGGAAGGTCCCTCCATTTGAATTGACTGGGAGACACACTTTGACACGGGGGGAGCCTTCCTAGGCCAAGTCCCTGCATGCCTTCCTCTCTCGTTTCAAGGTTCCTGCTGCCAAGCAAGTGTCCACGTGGGGATGGAACCTGTGATCCAGGCCTAACACTTCAGAGTCACCTCGCCAAGGTCACACAGGAATTGGTGGCAGTACTGGGACCAGTGCCCAGGATGATGTCTCCCAGCCCTGGGCTCTGTCCACCGCGGAACACTGTGCCAGGCAGCCACCTCCCCCCAGGAAGCCAGGGCAGTGCTGCGGCTCACCTGAGCTTGGCTCAGCAGCAGCCAAATCCCGGCTGCCCCCCAAGTTGAACACCAGCTGAGGGCACTAGAAACTTTCCCTGGAGGAAGTTTGTAACGCCCTCTCTGCTCAGTCCTTACTAATGAGGGCAGGCCCACAGTGGGCTGATAAGTGAGGTTGTTTGTTGAACTCAGACCAGCAGAGCCAGCTCATGTACCACCTACCACAACCCTGCAAGGGACCCTCCTCCGGGCCCACTGGTTTTGGTGCAACCCCATGGTGATCAACAGTTAACTCTGTGGCCAGCGTCTACATGACCTGTGGGCCTGGAAGGTCAGCATGTGCTGACATGGACACTGCAATCCCCAGACTGCAAGGCCACTGTCAGGAGCGCCTGCTGGCCCTGCATTCTGCACCCACCTGCTGCGCTAGAGAGGAAAGTCCTGTCCACTGTGCCAAGGATGGCAGGAGGCCGGCTGTGCCGCCCAGGTGCTAGTGAGCAGCAGCCCCCCGACCCTCTCCTTGTGCAGAGGGGTCCTGAGGCCCAGAAAAAGGGAGAGACACATTTGAAATGGCAGGGAAGCAGCTAGAACCCCGGCCTCCTGGCTTCCAGGCCAGCACACGGCCAACTACCCAGGCTGTGGTCCTCAGGCCAGTGATTTCCCCAGGGAAACGGCTCTTCTCCCTTCCCTCATACGCTCATTTCAGGACATACAACAGACCTTGAAAAGAATCTCAGAATAAAGTAAAATAAAAATCTGTCACACCTTTGTGACAAAGCTCCTCTGCACTGTTTTTGTGAGTCATCTGCTCAACTATCCAGGGCAGGGCTTATCAGACCTATCTGATAGCTGGGGAAACTAAGGCTCAGAAAGAGTGAGTGACTTGCATAAGACCACATGCGTCTCAAGTGACCGGGGCTGCTGGGACAAGAGCCTATATGTCCCGATGCCCAGGCTGCATGCTGCTGCTTCTGCCCGCCACTCCTGCAGGGCCTGAGTGCAGACGGCAGCCCAGCCCTCTGATGGGGCAATGGTGGGTACTTGGCCCCAGGACCCAGAGCTTATACCCCTACCCCCACCGCCACCCCGGCAGCAGAAGGAGAGGCCCTGAGGAGCAGGAAGGAGAGGGTGGAGCCCCATCACCTACAGTTCACTCTGCAAAGCAAGGTGCAGTCGCAGTGGCAGAAGCAGAAGCAGTGGAAGGTCCACTCCCTGCTGACCATTACGGGTGGGCCCCTGGGCGCAGTCCGGGAGGTGCGCTCCTCGCATCCTGGCCACTTACCTCTCCTTCCTCAGCCGCCTGGCTCCTGCAGTGGGAAACCGATCCACGGCGGCCGTCAGATGGGCTTCACGCTTCAATCTTTAATGCGGCTTCCCAGCTAACCTATCAGAACCCTCTTGTCTACCCGATTCCAGCAAGTGCTGGAGGCCCCAGGGGTGGGTCTGCCAGGGGAAACCTCCTGCCACGGCTCTCCTCTTGTCCTTTGTGGGCGATGGGATGAGATAGAGTGGGCACGGAGCCAGAAGGGAACAGGTGACAGGCCAAGGGAAGGGCCCTGGGGCACTGCTCAACTTGGCTACCCATTCCTCCCAGGCTCTATCCAGGTGTCCCTGCTGGCTGTTCCTTGGTCTTCCTTTCCTCACCATCACGCCTGCTGCTCTCTTAACCTGTTACGGCTAGTCTTGTACTTCTCTTTTACCAGCCCTACCAGCTCCGAGGCCCGCAGGTGATCGATCCTTCCACCTGCCCACAAGCCTTACTGTCACCACATGTGCGGGCACAGTGGCCGTTCCTTCTGTGGGAAGCTCATCTGCACTTCCCTAACCGGCACACCCGCAGGGCCCACTGGAGGCACCTAGGCCCCTGTGCCCGTGGAGCACTCCCTGGGCCCTCTCCTGCCCACAATGGAGTTGCCGCTCGCTGCACTCCACAGTGAGCTCCTTGACAGCAAAGCCTGCACTTCGCCCCTCTCTGGACCTCAGCACCCTGCTCAGGGCCTGGCACAGAGTACGTGAAGAATGTCTGTAGGACACACCCAACTCAGCACCACCTCCAACTCTCCGTGTGGGAAACCCCAGCCAGCACCCTCTCACAAACACAGTGCCTGCTTCCCAGTCTGACTGTGGTTTCTCCTGCTTGCCACCCTCTACCTGTCCCCAGGAAATGCTGCTCCTTCCACAAACCATCTCTCAGGTTACCTTCTCTGCCTGGGTCCTAGACAGGGGGTCTTTCCCAGGGAGGCTCCCTAACAGCCTGAGCTGGTCTCTGCCCAGGCCCGTGCCCGTGAGCCCATGCGTTCACACACAATACCAGAAAGCCTGCTCCTCCACACAACTCCCCAGCCAGGACACTCAGGGCTCCTTCTGGTTCCCTTGGGAAAGCCCAACTTGCCTGGCCCAGATTCCAGCCATTCCTCCAGCCCCCCCTTTCCTCACAGGGGACCTACGTGGGTCAGGCACCATCTCCCTTAGAGTCTGCCCTCATGGATACTGACTGCTTCCTTTCCACTTCCCTGGACTAAAAGCAAATATGCTAACTATGCAGGAATTGGTAAGGAATTTGCCCTCCCTCTGTCCCCACTGCCTAGGATGGGCACCTGCAGGAAGGCCGGCACCTCTTTTCTCTGACTTGGGCTCATGTGGCTGCCTTTCGCTGGTCCGAACCCTTCCCGAGACGTTTAATGCATTACTTCTAGTGGGCTTTGGGACCTTGAGCAGCAGTCACTTTCCATCTTTGGGACTTGCCCCGCCCCCTGACCCGAGGGGCTGAACTAGAGAGGAAGCAGCAGGCGCTGGTGGCAGCAGCCCATTTACTGACTGTTCTGAGTACAGGGACTTGAAGCCACACAGAGCTAAACTGAGTCCTGGCTCTGTCGTTTACTCTGACCATAGGCAGGTAATTGAATCTCTTTAACTGTTTTCCTGTCTGAAAAATTAGCGAAAGCACCACTCGCCTTGGCATGTGGATCAATAACGTTAGTATCAGCCTAGAGCTAGATACAGTGCAACCTAACCATGCCTGTTTCTCTCCTTGTTAGGTAGTTCCGAGTGATTCTTAGCACCTCATATGTGTATCTATTAAATTATTTTTTAAAAACAGATTTTACTTATTTATTTTTAGTGAGACAGAAGAGAGAAAGAGAGAGAGAGAGAGAGAGAGGAACATCAATGCATGAGACATACACTGATTGGTTGCCTCTCACACGCCCCCAACCGGGGACCTGGCCTGCAACCCAGGCATGTTCCATGGCTGGGAATCGAACCGGAATAGAACTGGTGATCTTTTGGTTTGTAGGCCGGTGCTCAACCCACTGAGCCATACTAGCCAGGGCTATTAAATTCTTATAACGCATCCCACAAAGGGGCTAGGAGTGGCATTATCATTACTCACTGGGCCACGGACGCCCAGAGAGATTAAAACCTTGCCTGCATCAAATTAGTGAGTGGCGGAGTGAGAACCAGAACCGGATCTTGCAGCCTCCAACCCTATGCTATCACAGAGAACTTCCTCTGTCTCTTCAGAGGTCACTCTACAATGGTTCATGTTGTGAGATCTGCCCAAAGGAGAGGCCTCAGGAGCAGTACGCAGTGGTCAGAAATCCAGCTCAAGACCTGCCTGCCAGCAACGGACCACTTTTGCTTCAAAGAGCGGTGCTGTTAGGGAGAAGCAGCCGCAGAAGCTGAAGGTGAAGTTGCAACCACGCACAGGACGAGGGCTCAGCAGATCCTTGAGTTAATTTTCCACTTCCAACCAGAGAAGCCATGTTAGCTGGGGTCCATAGACTTCCCTACCCTCCCAGGCAGGCAGTGCCCACACCCAGCAGGGCTCAGACCCCAGCTGAGCTGCCCGTACTCCCTCTAGTTGCTGCATGCCCCAGGAGGGGAGGGAAGACATTTCAACATCAGGGTTTGCAAAAGGGAGTCAGGAGAGACAAGTGCTACTGCAATCAGGCAGATGGCTGGATCTGACCCCAATTCTGCCAGAGCCCAACTTCCCAAGCCAGCTTCTCCATCTATGAGCCCAGGTCTTGGCTGAGAGGACCCATAAGGCCCTCTTGCACACCACAAGCCTATTAATTTGTTAATTAAATATATTTGTTTCCTCAACAAGTACTCATTCCCAGTTTTTTACTCCTGAGGAGGGAAGTAATGAGGGAGAGCTACGCCCAGCTATGCCCAGACCAGATGTCTAAGCTCAGCCTGCAATGGTGCCGGCCCTGCTGCCACTGCTGCAGAGGCCTGTCCTCTCCTCTACGCTGGAATGGCCCTTCCAGCTCGGGGGTGGGCACCAATGGCTTGGCG
This sequence comes from Desmodus rotundus, assembly GCF_022682495.2. Taxonomy (NCBI): domain Eukaryota; kingdom Metazoa; phylum Chordata; class Mammalia; order Chiroptera; family Phyllostomidae; genus Desmodus; species Desmodus rotundus. The sequence continues at coordinate 134,179,536 of NC_071393.1, read as the reverse complement.
TGCTCTGGGGGTATGTGGAGAAACGGAGAATGCTGACCACTCTTCCAGGGCATCAGTTCTACTGGTCAGTAATTCCAAATAGGGAAATACTCGTAGAGTAGAAAATAAAATCTGCATGAGTTCTTACAACAGACTCCCAAAGACTGCGGAGACTGGGGGTCTCTTGGCCATATCACCCACCAGACAGAAGTAAGGTGGTCTCCTGTCTGACCTCCAAGGCCCACGGATTCTCTCTGAGCCAGGCCTCCGGCGGCTCAGGCCTAGACCTGCTGCTCTCCAGGAGGTCACCTGCATCTTCCTGGAAGTTTATTCCTTCCCCGCCTTCCTCTGGTGGCCCTTCTGCCTGTGATGTGGCACATCCTATCTCTGGCCCACAGCCCTGCTGTCCTCTGAGGCTTGCCACCTGCCCAGAGAAGGCTCCTCCTCTGAGTCCTGCCTTTTACTAGAGCTGGAAGGTGCCTGATTGCGGCCCCTGCTGGACTGTGAGCATGAGAGAGTCACCCTGCACGTATGCTTCCTTGGCTCCGTGTCTACTTCTCAAACCAACCTGACAAGCTGCTGTCATCACCCAGCGGGACGTGTCAGGAAATGGAGTCTCAAGGCACGACCACCCCTTTGATAGGTAGCTAGGCTGGGTCAGCCAGGGCTCTTCCGTAGACCCCTTTCTGCCACCCCAAATAGGGCACCGTGTTTCTCTGAAGTGGGGGCAGGTAGGGGTGCCTGCCAATGCACAGGGGTCCCCACAGCCAGAGGCTAGGGCAAGCCATCAGTGACGTCATTTAGGAAGAAGTCATGGCTGCAGCACAAAGCTTGAGTGGGGAGGCTGAGCCTGGGGCTCCAGGGCCTCGGAAAGCTGCAGACCATCTGGGGACCCGCTGAGCCCTCCCTCCAGGAGCCGCCAGGAGCTGCCAGGTGGTACCAGGGCAGGGATGCAGGCTGGGGAGGCCTGGGGTCTTGAGGGCTCCTTCCTCACAGGCCCGGCGGAAAGTCTAGGCCCTAGAATATTATACTCAAAGGCCGCCCTGCGATACCCAGCCCTGCCTGTTCCTCAACACCCCCCCTCCCTCCAGGAGGGACAGTGCCCTGGGAACGGCGCCAGGCTCCACAAGCTCTCTGCGCCTGAGTGTGCGGCTGTGTTTCCTCGAACTGGCAAAACTGTGCCCATCCTTTAAGACCCAGGCTGGGCACGCCCAGGCCAGAGGCTTTCCCAGGTGCCGTGCATGCCAGCCCTGCTCTCCGGGCTCCGCAGGCCCTGTGCTCCCTCGTCACAGCACTTGCCACACTCGCTCTCTCCTCTGCCTGGCTGAGCTCTGTGACTACAGGAACCATGTCTCCGTGTGCGGGTGCCTGGCTCCGACTGGATGCTCAGTGTCTGCGCATTCACTCACCCCCAACTGTCACTGAACAAAGCACTGGGGACAGAGCTGTGGACAAACTGCTCCCTGGACTGGGGTTTTAGAGAGGGGTTGTGGAAGAAGGCCCAGCAGGGAAGAGAAGTGAAGTGGCAGGTGTGTGGGTGTGACCTCTCTGAGTAGGTGATGCAGGAGCAGAGGAAAGAACATTCTGGGTGGAAGGGACACTGGGTGTGAAGGCCAGTGTCAGGAGCACGTGTGGCCTGCTTGGGGAAACAGTGAGGAGGCTGGTGTGACTGGAAGTGAGTGGGTGAGGCTGAGAGTGCAGAGGAAACGAATCAGGAAGCAGCCAGGGCCAGGGAGGTCCCTGCGGGCCCAGGTGAGGATTTGCATTTGATTCTGAGTAAGACTGGAAGGCCCTGGAGAGCCTTGGGCAAGGGCTGACCTAGACTTGGAAAGATCTGCTTGCCTGTGGAGAACAGACGATCCCGGGCTGAGTGTAGAAGCAGGCAAATCAAGTAGGTGGCTATGGTGAAAACCAGCCATTTGTTGAATGAGTAAATGGATGAAGGCAGGCTGGCAGCAGACAAGCAGGTGGGGGCGGGCCCTCAAATGCTCACACCCCATCCACTCTAGAAAAGCAAGTTGTAGTCCAAGTTCAGCGCTTGGGTTTCTGAGTTCCTGAGGTGGTTACTGACTAAGATATATGAGCTGGCTCTTACCATGTGTGAGCTAAATGTGGCAGAATGCTGACCCATGAAATTATCATTTTTTAGGAAAGACGTAAGGTATGCTAGGTGAGAAAGAAGAAAATAGTGCTAAGGAATTTTTGACTTTGGAAGGTGTAGGTACTATAAAGAAGACCCAGGTATTTAAATGCCTGTAACAAGCAACCCATGACCAAGCTGGGTTATGGATCACAAAGCTGGGAGGTACGAGCTTACCAGGTCTCTTTGAGAGGCCTGTCACCTAGGACATTACAGCCCTTCTGCAGGTCCAAGGGGCAGAGACTGGACTTAGAATTAGGAGACTCTCTGGTGTGGCCTTCGGCAAGTCACTTACTGCTGTGAGCCCTCGCTCTTCATCCTTAAGATGGGGACACAATTCCTAATGTCCCCCTCAGTCTCAGGAGGATGCTACAAAGACCCCAAGAGATGAGGTCCAAGCAAAACAATGTGTGGGAAGGTGGGGACACGCACAAGGAGTGATCCGATCCTTTTCTTAAGGAGCATGGGGTTAGCCTGGGGGCAGGGGGTGGTCGCCACTTCTTCCCACACCAGTCATGACTCTGGCCGTGTGGAGGGGTGAGATGCAAGGACAGTGTGTTGGGCCTGGGTGTTCCGGCAACAGCCTGATTTCTTTCTTTCTCTTTTTAATTCTCATCTGAGGATATGTTTATTGATTTTCTTAGAGAGAGAGAGCGCGAAACATCAATGTGAGAGAGAAACATCCATCAATTGCCTCCCACACCCACCCTGACTGAGGATCAAACCTGCAATGTAGGTCTGCGTCCCGACCGGGGATCAAATCTACAATCTTCTGGTGCACGGGATGACGCTCCACCCAACTGAGCCACCCGGCCAGGGCACAGCCGACTTTTTATGGTGCTGGCAGCTCAGAAATCACATTCCCACTTGTTTTATCATCTCAGCTTCACACCACTGTAGGCGGTTATTAAGTCCACTTTAATGATGAGGAAACTAAGGCGCAGGGTGGTAAAATGGCTTGCTCAAGGTTCCAGAGCTGCCACGTGTGACAGCCTGGACGACAGGCCTGGCACCCTGTCATCTGCCCCCGGAGGCTGTGTCAGTCACCTGTGCTGCCCACAGGACGCTTACCATGCCCAACCACCGTGCCCAATCTGAGGCACATCAGGCAGGCCCTGCGAGGCAGCACTCTGTAAGGACCATCCACTGTGTCAAGCCCTGGGTGGGCGTGGTGTCCAGGCCGACCTATGGAAAACTAACGGCCTCCAAGACATCTTCCCACTACTGCCAGGGAGACGACCCTGGGGCTGGTGGAAGGAGGAGGTCTTTCTTCTCCAGGATGCGAGGTACAAACGCACCAGCAGCTCTTCAACGGAACACAATGGCGGCAGCAGGATGTTCAGAAATTAGGGGCCCCCAGGAGGGACACAAAGTCCCACCAACGTGCAGAGGGAGACCCTCTCCTGGGACCACCAAACCACCAAGATCTGCTTGTGCCACCAGAACCCTCCTGACCATGTGGTCCTCCCCACCTGCGCGCAATCCTGCAGGCCCGGGTCAAGCTCAAGCGGCCCGGCCACCCAGTGCCCCAAAGCATGGGGCTGCTGGCATCACCCCAGGAGTTGATATGGTTGACTTCACAAATATGTTTTAAAAAGCGACTTCAAATAGTTATAGTAATTTACAGGTAACAAAGAACTTTCACAAACACCATCTCACGCATCCCTCACAACAACCCTGTGAGGTAGGAATGATCTCAGCACGGTGGAGTGACTTGTCCCAGGGCACACACGCCCTGGGCACGAGCTGCGCTCGCACCGAGGTCTGTCTGAGTCCACGTCCAATGCGCATGCACCTCAGGGCCCCAACAGCTGCGGGGCTGTGATCACAGGGCCGCTGGCTGGGGCAGGCGTGCTCCTTTGTTAGGGGTGGTGCGAGGCGGGCCAAGGTGACGGGTGCGATTTCTGTGTGAGACAGTTCTATTTGCCATGTCCCTCAATCACAGATAGCACCCCTCACCTTGCGCCCAGTTTCACAGGCTTGCGAGCAGTGTTGGTGCAGGAACGTCATCTTGGTCTGCAGAGGGCGCTGTGACAGCAGGAAGCAACAGGCTTGTGAACACACAAAACAGACGCGGGGGGGGGGGGGGGGGAGGAGGGGGGGAACTGGCGAGCCCCCTGCTCACCCAACACCTTGGATGTGACAGCCCTTCTGCAGGGCGCCTGCCCTCGAGGGGCTCACAGTCTAGAAAGCAAACCATGAATTGCAACCCAGCGGGATGGCAGTGTGAGGAGCAAGGGCAGGTCGGCAGCAGATGGGCAGGGTACCCGGCTGAGGGGGGGGGGGGGCGCAGCCTGGTCTGGCGTGGTGCAACACAAGCAGGGGAGAACCGAAATGAGGCAGGAGCCAGGCCACAAAGAGCCTTATCGAGATGACCTTGGGTCTTCAGAAAGGTCACATGAGTAGTGCCAGCAGGGAGGAAGATTAAAGAAGGGACAGAGAGGTGACCAGTTAGGGTACTGCTCTGACCCTCCGAGGGGAGACAATAAGTGTATGGCATTGAAGTGGTACAACCTCAGGGAAGGGCTGGGGCCTGGGCTCAGAGTCCCAAGACCAGCAAGCCCCTGGGGTCTTGGTTTGCTCACCCACCTGATGTGGATGCAGCAAGAGCTCACAGCCTAGACAGAGGGCTGGATTTTGAGGTCCTGTGACAAATAGGACCTTGCCTGACTTCCCAACCTGATAGATTCACATGCTGGGACAAGAGGATGCACCCGGTTGTGTTCACTGTCAGGAAGGGGGCACAAATAAAGCTCTGAGGGGCACAGGGGTAGGGGGATGCTGTCATGTGGCTGGAAAGGCCTCACCACATCAAAGTGTTGGGGGAAGTGAGAGGGAATGGCGGGCCGGGGCATTCTGATAACCGGCCATGGGCCCTGTGTAAACGCCAGAAGGCGAATGAGGGCCAGCCTGTTCCCAGGGCAAATCTCTTGAGCAGGAGGAGGACACTGGGGTAGAGGTGGAACCAGAAGCAGCCTCCTCCTGCTTTCAGGGGGGCGGTGCTGGGCCTACTTTCTGTATCTCAGGTGAGTCAGACAGCCTGGGATTTCTTTTTCTGTAGGAGGCAAAGGTAAGTAATTTTCAACAGAAAGGTTTATGAGAAGCAAAATTCGGCCCCGACTCTAAGCCCCTGTGAGAGGGCAAGGAGAGCAAATGGCTGTTTGTCTAGGGTCCCTGCCTGGCGCCTGCCCGGCTCCTGCCCATGAGTGTGTGGACTGTCCTTGGGCATCGGGCAGCACACGGACACGGGACACGCTGGGAGAACACTCAGCACCAGCACCAGGAGAGTCATTTCTGAAATACACCAGGTGTTATTACAAGCAAACCCACTAAGAAACAGCTACACCGTTATATTCCGAGAGGCTGATGAAAACGAGCACTTCGCCATGTGTTTTAATACACCCCACGTGGGTGTCCACTGAGCTGCCAGGTTTTTCTTCTTTTTTTGAGTCCCAATGGGTATAAAAAAATGAAACTATTCTGGTTGCATTAGGGTGCGGACCCTGGAACTGTTCAAAAGGACCACTTTGAAATTCACTACAGTACACACCAAAACTGGAAACAAAGACGTCTTCGACTGTAGCGCTTCTGTTCCAGCTGTGCCCGGCCTTCCACCGCCAGCTTTACCATTCTGAGGTCCCCACTCCTCACCTTGTGCCTACGGCCTTTGAGGGGCACGCACACACCCGCGCCGAGCTTGGGTGCGCACACGAGGCATCTGGCCTCCTGCATCAGCACGGCACCTTGCTGTACACCCATGACCTCACTTGAGATAAACGTGACCATGTGATTTTACAGACAGGAAACCAAGGCTTGGAGAGAGTTCTGCCCAGGGTGAGATAGCCTATCTGCAACAGCTGGGTGACTCCTGCCTTCTCACCCGTGAATGAACTTCATGCCACTGTCCCAGCGGCCTGTCCTGTCACAGAAGCCCAGGTGCTGTGACACATGTACTCCAGCACCCCTCCCCTCTGAGCCCTGGGTACCTTGGGCCCACTAGACACGTGCACGGGCCCTGGCCCCGGGGGTGCGAGCAGAAGGCCCAGTACTTGCTTCGGAGGGGCTCTCGGGCCTTCTGTGCCCTCTCCCCGACACACTCTGCCTCGGTCAGAACGAGAAGCTTGGCCAGCTGCCCTTGTCACTCCTGGTCACCCCTGGGAGTACCTATGACTTCATGACAAGCTGGGGGTTGCCAGATCTTCTGATCTGGAAAGGGTTTCTTGAGGTCTTAGGGGGAGCTGAGGCAGGAACCCTGATTTGGTCTGGTGTGACCCCTCTCTCAGCCCTGAGCCGATAGTAAGGATGGGGAGGCCATAGGAGAGCGAGCTGAAGGATGCCATGGCTGCTCCTGAGCCAAGAACACAGGAGAAGCTTCCCAGCAAGAGCAAGCTGCTCCACCCACCGGGAAGGCCTGACTGGGTTTCATCAGAGAGAACCCAACGGGGAAAAATGGACCAAAGGAAGCCCTCTCTGGCCCTCCTGAATATTGGCTTTCTTGTCCCTCCGCACTCTTCCTGAAGCCCCACAGTGGCCCTAGGCCCCAGGGACACTTCTCAGGAAGGAACGAGTCTGACAAACTTGATCACCTGGGACAGAGGGAGAAACCTTAGGTGCAGGCTCCAGCTCTGCCCAACTTGCTGTGGGACCCTGTGCAGGCACCTCCCCTCACTGGGTCTCAGTTTTGTCATCTGAAAAATGTACATGCTGTTTCTTGACACCTAAGGCCCCTGGCCCAGCCCCCACTCCCCACTCCCACCTGGGCCACCCCAGCAGAGGCTTTGAACAAAGATTTTCTCAGGAATTCTCTCCCACCAGGTGGCTGGATCTCATCAGCGCGGGGCCTCACTTCAGTTGCCACCAGGGCCCCGTACACCGCAACAGCAGAGAAGATCCCACACTGCTGTGGGAAGTTTCTGAGGCCCGCAGCAGTTTCTCAGGAGACAAAGTGTGGGGCAGGGAGGGGGCAGCCTGAGGAAGCAAGACACCTACAAGTACGAGGTGCCTCTCACGGGCACTGTGTGAGAGCCCTCCAGCGCTCCCCTTTACAGATAGAGGGACCTGCTCCATGTCACACTGCTTGTAAGTGGTAGAGTAGAAGTTGGTGCCAAGTGTGGAGCATGGAACACCCAAAGGGCACGGATGCTCGTGCCCCTGCCCCCACACCTGGCTCCAGGCATCTCGATCATCTGGCTGTCCCTGAATTGTGTACCCTTTATAATAAAACAGTGATTTTGTAAGTAAAATGTCTTCCTGAGTTCTGTGAACTGCTCTAGTGGATTAACTGAATCCCAGGAGGGGGTTGTGGGAACCTTTGATTTGTAGCCTGTGGGTCAGAGGCACAGGTGACAACCTGGATCTGTGATGGCATCTGAAGTAGGTGGGTGGGAGGGGCAGGCTGGAAACTGAGCCCTTAACCTTGGGAAACCTGGTGTCAGAAGTGAGGCCTAGAGGGCAGAGGGGGCTGGGAGGAGGGCAGTATCCTGCCCGGGACCCCCTCTCAGGTTCAGTGTTCTCCACTGAGAGGGGTAGACACTGTGTATCGACATGGCACAGTCAAGGGACACTCATATGAGACCTCAGATGTGATGCTGGAAGGGATGAGTCCGATTGTCGCAGACCTTCCCGTCCATCCCTGCAGACACAATGGCCCCTTTTCATGACGAACATTTGGAATGTTCCTTGTATTATCTAGACGTGAAATTCATGGATTACATAACCTACATACATAAATTAGAAAAAATAACGCCTCCGCACACCACACAGGAGAGATAAGAAGTAACCTGTAATGAAACCCACACTGCACACGGCACCCTGCACCCGGCTCCGACACCAGGACGTACAGTCCGAGGCTCGCGCCTGCTCCCAGGGAACGCTGGCGCCACAGGCAGATCTGACACAGGGAGTCGGGTGGACGATGACAAACCTCACAGGTGACAATGCTCCCAAAACAGAAAACAATTCTAGTAGAGCTACAAACAAACTGAAACAGAATTTTCTTGTGAAGTACGTGGTAGCTGCAATCCTAGAAACTCAGCAAATATTAAAACTGGTAAAAAGAAAAAAAGGGAGGGGGGCTTTTTCTCAAACAGAGTTTAGCTCTGGCTCAGATAATTCAGTCTTTCACCTCCATGTGCTGGGGGGACACGCAGAGCGAGCTTTGTACCCTGTGCAGCATGCAGACCCCTCCTCCCCACACCAGCGGTCCCTGCTGAGGACGACTTGCCCAGTCCAGCCCCAATGCCCACCAGAGATGAAACGTGCCTGAAACCCTGTGCGAGGCGGTGGCTGACTGGGCCACGAACCAGACTCCTGACTTCCAGGCCAGGTTCTTTCCACACACTCAAGTGAACGCCCACAGGGTCGAACGGCCCCAGAGATTTCAGATTCTGGCAGGGGGGGCATGTGCCTCAGTTGAATGGGACATGGCTAAGCCACCACTGCTGGTGGCCATCACAGCCCCTCACACCGTGGTATGCTGTGCACCTCAGAAGCCTTCCTTACCCCACCATCTACTTGTACTCTCATTCTGAGACAGACACGCCACCCATCTTACAGACGAAGAAACCCAGGCCCAGAAAGGGGCAGTGACTTGCCCAGACACATGTGGTTGCCAGCATGGCCAGGCCCAGAATCAGGTTGGCCAACTCCCTGCCACCAAGGCCTCTTCCCAGAGAGCACACGAGGCTCACCCACAGTATATGGAAAGGGCTGCGACAGGCCTCCTGCCTGGCAAGGACCCCGGATGACAACTAGACATTGCAGATGCCACTTGACAGCAGCTTGGGGAGGGGGGGGGGTACATTTATTATCCATCACTGAGCCTGAAACACACTACATGATACCAGACTGCCTCCGTGTGTTTGCCAAGGGAACTACAAGATCCCTTTGTCAGTAGGGGATGCACATACTATGGGAGTGGGGAATTAATTACGTGGGGGTCACTGAAGGTGCGAGAAGTCTGCGTCCCCCTGTGCTGAACTGCACCCCATTAAAGCTACTGCTGCAAATAATGGGAAAAATGAGATGGCCAATTAATGCATGGAAAATGCTCACCTATACTAGTACACAGAAATGCAGATTAAAATGATGTGTTTTCCCTTCTCTGCATTTACTAAGGTTGACTAGACAGAGTGCTCACACCTCGTGCTGGGAAGGCGGGACCAGACGGGGGCTGTCCTAAGTACTAGACAGGGTGTAAACCAGCATGCCCCTTCTGGAAGGCATTTGGGCAAGATATGTAAAAACTTTAAAAATGTCTACATTGTTTGACTCAGAAACATGCCCAAGAATAACTGGACAAACATGTAAAGATACCAAGCGCACACACACAAATACATAAATATACGAGCGAGCCCTCTCTCCATCACACGAACGTGGGAGTGAAAAATGGGGAAGAGCTACATGTTTAAAAGCAGATGACTGGTTAAATGATGGTACGTCATCCCACGGCATTCAGTGCAATACTCTGGCCACTCACACGGGGTGACGATCCGACTTCCTCGACACGGAACACCCGTGCCGTAGCGCTAGTGAGATGGGCAGAGACCGTTTCTGGGGTCACGAACACTCCTTCACAGGTGAACCCTAAAACATTTGGAAGGGTGCTACCAGTCATCTCTGGGTTGTAGGGGGAGAGGTACTTTTTGTTTGCTTGTCTGTATTTGCCGTTTTTCAGTAACAAACAAGGACTGCCTCACTCAGCAACCACGGCTGACGTGCGAGCCCGCCTCCCGCACGTGCTAGGGCCCTTCGGAGGTGGAACGCACCCTGCTGCTCCAGTTTCTTTGCAGGGTCCTACCTGCTCCTAGCCATGGTCCCAGGGACAGCGTCAGAAAACCGGATCTTTCAAGGGTCAAAGGCCTGTCTGTTCCATGTAGAAGTTAGGCAGCAAAGACATTGCTCTGCTGGGCCCATTCTCTCTTCAGAATATGGTAGTGGCTTCACTAGGTTGAGAGGCGGGAAGGAACAGAGACAGACACAGGTCATGGCCACACGACCTGCGTGAACGAGTGGTTTCTTGGTTTAATTTCCGCTAATTCTTTGGCTGTGGAATTACAGGGAAGTCACTTTCCTCTCTGAGCCTGGATTCCTAACCTAGTGACATTATCTGGGACTCACCTCCAGGGCTGTGGCAAGGCTCAAGTAAGGGAGGGGGATGGGGACGCTGTTCAGCACGAAGTCCTTGGCATCTGGGATTGTCCGAGTGGCTTTCAGGTTTGCATCTCAGTGTCGTGTCTGGAAGGTTTGCAAACCCGCAGGCAGCCACACTAGGGTCTGCCCACACACGAGGTGGAGACGTGGGAATGCTAAGCAGCCCACGGAGACTGCGAGCTTAGAAAAGAGCATACCCGAAGGCACGAGCCCCCGCTGAACTGGCTGAGGAGAGGGAGTCATGGGTGAGCCGAGGTACCAGACGCCACACTGGGCCCTGGAATCCTCTCCCCTTTGTAAGAGGGACTTAGGACCACACTATACACATAATGACAAGGAAACTCACAGAAGATAACTACATTTAACAAGACCAAGAGGGAAAGAACCAATGCTATTTATGTTCTTATGACATACCAGGCACTAAACGCCAAGTGCTTTATAAACATTTCAGCTTTAGTCTTCCCAACAACTCCAGGAAGTTCATTATCCCAAGACCACGGGTGGCAGCGCAGAGACTTAATATAAGATCTAGCTGCACTCAAACAAATGCTTTTATCACTACAGCAACCTGCCTCCCACTGAGGGAGGGAGAGAAAGGGGGCAATTTCCCCGAGGGGGGGATTTAACAGGGAACATTACAATCAGCGGGCAGTAAGGGGACAGACAGGTGGGAGAGAGGCTGCCAGCACTGGCCTGAGCACTAAAGGCTGAGCCACCGACAGCAGGAAGGCTGGGTCAGTGTGGCATAGCCGCACCACACAGTCACATGCTGCAGTGACAGGACCCTGCAAGGGAGACAGCACCAAGGGGAAGACACCAGGAGCAAACGTGCACACTGCATGTGGTGTACACGCAGTGAAGTCCAAACGCTGGCAAAGCCACTCTGTTGGCTCAGACGTGACACCCTGGCTGTCCTGGGAGGGGGGGGACCTGGTGCACATACATGTCACAGCTCCTCCAGCTGCACTTCTCAGGTGGGTGCGCCTGCTGTTGGCAGGTTAGGCCTCAGGTGAGGAATAAAACATAATCCTTAGTGGGCTCAGGGGTTCCTCTCCACCGAAGGTCGCCTGCATAAGCAGATCAGGCCACGGCCAACGAACCCAGACGGGCAGCCGCTGCTCTCAGCTCTGGTTTGAAACCAGGCCACTCTCACGTTGTGAACCTACCTCAACCCCAGCAAAGACGTCGTTCAACCCAAGTCTGGGGTCCGAATCTGAGTTACCGCCTGACACTGCTAAGTTACTTCCTCATGACGGTGGGTCACAGCTTTCTTCCGTGAAAAGGAGGGGAATTAATGGATTTGAGATTCTATGGTGAATTTAATCAAGCAACTAGTTTTATTTAATTTAAGCGGTTGCTTTGAAAGAGTCAGTGGTCTGATTGAATTAAAACCATTTTCTTTCATTTTTTGCCCCACAACATATCTATGCATACAGATAAATACAGTGTAACTCTCACATCCGGGGGCAGGTGAGGTAGTTCAGATTGGAACTTTAGCTCAGCTCACATTACTGCCAAGTTCCAGATTCTTGGGTGAAAAATGCTTAATGAACATTTATTTGGTGCCCACAATATTCCAAGCCCTGCGCTGGCCATTCCACATGCTGTGGTAGAGCGGCTTCTCTGCCACGCGTCCCGAGTTCCCAGCAGAAAACCCGCACACCGGGAGCCGTGTCGCTGTGGGAGAGCACTCTGGACGTACCAGTTCTGTGCACGACCTGCGGGAGCACACTCAAAGCATGTTCTTCATGTACCGTTAAAAATTCCTCCCGGTTTAAACAGGGTCCCATGGCTGCAGTATATCAGGACATCAGATATTCAAAAGCCACCTCTGCCCAGGTCCTGAGTACTCCGTCTTCCCACTCCCCACACCCCAACTGTGGCGGCAGCAATCGCAATGACAGTAATGACACCCACGGCACTAATACGGGGGATCAATATATGCCAGGCAGTCTGCTGAATAGTTTGCATTCCAGTTCACTAAGATGCAAAAATAACCCCTCCCCTTTTAGAGATAAGGAAGTGAAGCACAGAAACATGAAGTCACGTGTCCATGGGCTCCGCAGCAGAACCAGGACTCCTGCCCAGCAGTGGGATGGTAGCAGAACCAGGACTCCTGCCCAGCAGTGGGACGAAGGTAAGGTCTGCAGCCCAGGGCAGGACCGATCCGTGGCTGTCACACACACCTTCACCCTCGAAAGCCCTAGTCCTCCCTCAGAGCTAACACTGCAAACTTCCAATGAAAGCTATACACGTTTCTGCTCATTGCTTTAACTGACCCGCTTACGCACTTCTGCTAGCAACCCGCCCCACCCCGCCCCTTCTGCACCAAGCAGCAAGCACACCCAAGCCTTCCAAGGTCTTTGGGGCCTTTCACTGCATGTCCCACTTCCTCCCGGTTTCCTTTCCGTGGCCTCCTTCCTCCGTGGGCCCCGGCCCTCAGGAACAGTGCAGTGTTGCCTTCCCAGCGCATGCTGAGCTTCATGGCCGAGTGCTTTTATGTGCTGGTCCCTCCGCCTCAGGCCCGCTCTCACCTCTGCCTAGTGACCTCCTCACCCTTCAAATGTCACTGCCCATCGAAGTCTCCCTGAGCAGCCCAGATGGGCAGTCGGCCTAAGGGCCAGGCTCACACTTTTTAGAGCAGTTGTCACAGGACACAGTAATTGGGAGGTTAGGAATATGTCTACTCCAAAATACAAAGTGCCTTGAGGGGAAGGGTCATCTATGCACTTCCCAGATAGTCTGCCTACTGGGTTCTTACACTCAGTAATACGTAGTAGAAGTTTGTTAGGCATGTAAACAATTGAGTTCAAGAATACACTGTTGCTCATCCCCTCCCATTTCTGCCAAGTATGCGCTCTGGGATGTGGAAGCAGGGTGGCCGATGTAAACCAGGTCTGGATAGATGGCTGTAGGAACATGTCAGAGCAAATCCGTAGCTCACAAATGGTAAGAGATGCCAACACCATCCCATCTTCCTCGAACTGTCAATCTCTCTTTAAACTTAAGAGTCAGGCAGCAGCTTCTGTGTGCACCCATGGAACGTCAGCTCAGTGCAGCCATGGGGAGAGGGTGCCCCGAGAGCCAGAGGTGTGGGGGGCAGGGGAGGATGGGAGGGGAGCTCAGCACAGCCTGCGTGGAGCCCTGCTTACCTCCTTCCTGGGAATTCATGATGTTCAGGGCAAACAGCATGGCATTGGAGAACGTGGTCGCCTCCTCCTTACTGGCGAAGTTCAAGCCATAGACCTGGCGGGCGTCTCGCCACTGGTGGAAGGTTGGTGTCGCCTGATTGTACTTCAGCCCTTTCACAATTGAATAATTGATCACAACCTGGAGGGAAAAGAGAGAGAAATACGTCTAAATAAATAAAAGGTAAGTGAGCTGGAGGGAGCTGCCATGTGGCAAGGATATTGTGTCCCCTGGGGCGACCAGAGGACAGGCAGATGGGTTGGGTCACCAGGGGAAAGCGTGCCCAGGCAGCTTTTCGGCATGATCTTTGGAACACTGAGGGGCGAAAAACTGGCTACTTCCTTCCACTGTAATGCTGTGTAGTCACAATCTCCAGATGAGAGACCTGAGCTGGGAGCCAGTTCCTCGGGTCCTGGTCCCTGCACCCCTCTGGGGCTCAGTTTCTCCACTTACACAATGCAGTTGAGAATCCTGGCTCTATTGCCCTCGTGGGGTTACTGCAAAGGCCACATTGTGATGCATGTCTTATCTAGACTTCCAGACACAAAGATCCTTAAAGACAAGGGTCCTTTCCAATCAGTATTTATGGCTCCCAGAGCCCTCTGCATAGTGTGTATAGTACTGGAAACACATCAATAAATAGGTTATTAGTTAAAAGGATCACTTGGAAAAGTTAAAATGTACCATACCAATATACAGCATTCCCCCCCCATTCCCCCCAGGTGCTTGTCTCCAAGATCTGAAACTGAGAGCCACCGGCCAGGTGCTCAGTCATGTGTCACTGGAACTGCTATGGCACTGGAATGGAACCCGCCAGTCACGGCAGGTTGGCATCATTAATATCTTTATCGTTAATCAAGAAATATCAACGGACTGCCAGGATGAACACCAGGCCCAGCAGGGAGAGCCACTGAGCAAACCAGACAGCATCCAGACATCTGGGTGCTCACAAGCAGGCGGGACTCCACGCCAGGCCCGCCAGGCCCCTGAATTTCGCTCCTGCGGGATGTAACAGAATTCTTTAGCAAGTGGGGCTCACTGAGGGCGTGGGGGCCTGGAGCCATTATTTTGCAGCCCTCCGGGTCCCCTCTGCCCAGTCACATGATCTGAGATCATGGAACTCAGCCGTCTGTTTTCTTATCTGTAAAGGGGGAACAATGGGATGTGGCTGTGGTGTGGCCTGCCGTTCAGCACGTCGTGAGGACTAAGCTCTGCATGTGAAAGCACCCAACTCAGCCGCTGGCACAGAGCCGGCTGTGAGGGAGCGTCAGTGAGGAACAGGAAGTCCCCCTGACGGAAGCCGCACGTGGAGTCTGGATGGTGGGCTCTCTGTGCCTCCGTGGCAAGAGCGTTGCTTCAGGAGACGTACAAGATGGTTTCTCAGAGCTCCCTGGCTTTGCAGCTCCACGGTTTGTGATCTGAAGTTGCAGATAACTGTCCACTGTGCCCCTCAGTCAGGAAGGAATTCAGAATGCAAAGGGATGTGGCCAAGACACCCTGCTAGCGGGCTGGGACCCTGTGACGGTAATTCTGATGACTGCTCTCCTTTCCTCTGCATGCTGCTGTGCTGTCGGATAAAGTAAGGCCAGAGGACAGCAATATGGATACTATCTAGAATAGCTTTTCTCTGTACCCTAGACACGTGGAAGGTGGGTCTGGGTTATCCTGTGTGAAGAGAGAGGGGGGAATCCAGTGAACAAAGTGGGCTGACAGTTAAAATCTTTCTGTGTACTCATGGGTTCCATTCCTGTGTTTACTCTGAGTGCATTACTGCAAGTCCCCTTGGGGGAGTAGGTTGGCCTCATTAAATACCTCTCCCCCAACACTCCTCCCCAGAGATGACCACGTTTCTGACTACCATCACTGTCAGTTACTTTTGCCTATTTTTTTTTGAGTTTTCTTTTTTTAATTTTTCCCCCATTACCATTTAGTCCCCTTATACCCACCCCCCAAAATTACCACACTGTTGTCCATGTCCATGAGCTCTTTTTCCTTTTTGCTTAATCCTCCCACCCCTTACCCCCCACCCCTTATCTGTCATCCTGCCCTCTATGGGTCTGTCTCTATTTTGCTCCTTAGTTCAGTCTGTTCTTTAGATTCCACATATGAGTGAAATCACATGGTGTTTGTCTCTCTCCGACTGGCTTATTTCACTTAGCACCATGTTCTCCAGGTCCATCCATACTGTTGCAAAGGGTAAACTTTTCTTCTCTTTTATGGCTGAGAAGTATTACATTGTGTAAATATCCCATGGTTGTTTTATCTACTCATCTACTGATGGACACTTGGGCTGTTTCTATCTTGGCAATCGTAAGTAATGCTGCAATGAACACGGGGGTGCTTACGTTCTTCCAATCAGTGTTTTGGTTTCCTTTGGACATACTCCCAGAAGTGGGATTGCTGGGTCAAAAGGCAGATCCTGCGTATTCCTGCACTACATAAAAATGGATTCTTATGGTGCATACTCTTGTTCTTTTCACTCAACATAATGTCTATGTGATTCGCCCATGTCATTGCATTTATAAGTATTTAATTCGTTTAGATTGTTAGTTACATAATATTCCATCTTTTGATTTACCGCAAACGACCAATCCATTCTCCTGTCAACAGACGTTTGTGTAGTTTCCAGGTGCTGGCTGTTATGAATAGAAGTATGAACATTTTCGTACACGTCTTTCGGTGGACGCAGGTACGCGCTGCGTTTTGGAACGGTCTGCCTCATCATTTTTCAGAGAGGCTCTGTCAATTTACACTCCCCGCTGACATCAGCATCATGGAGGAGTGAGAAGAACCCTTTGTATTTCCCCTTAAATTTACAAGTTGGACATTTATAATCCAACAACGGTTTATCTGCTCAACACGCAAGCATACCTGAGGGATCCATGCATCAGTACATCTGAAGGTGGACATACAGGAACATGCAGGGGATGTGGGGCAGAAGGAAGGGCAGGGGCAGTGTCTGCGGATGTAGTTCAGTGGCTGCCAAGGCCCCAGCTAACGCAGTGGCAGTGGAGGGGTTGGGGTGCAGCCCCCATGCTACACTTGATGGAGAGTGAGAGGGGCAGAAGCAGCGCTGGTGCCCCTGAGGCCAGCTCCCTCTCCCTGACCCGGGAGCAGTGGCGGAGACGCACCCAGTAGCACGGCGGCTCCTGGGGCCGTCGGCCCATTAGGAACAGGAGTCAGTGCTGCTGCTGGAGAACCTGGCTCCCCCCACACCCGGCGTGATGGTGGTGCCCCGAGACTGAGGCAACCTGGGCATAGAGGGGACACTCACCACCTTGGTCACCCAGGAGTCAATTTCCACGGCACCAACACCCCCCCCCACAGTGACCCAGGAGGCCAAGGAGCAGGGTAAGAGAAAACAAAAATTTGCTCTATTGGAAAATAAAAGAAAGACCTCTAGTAATCTACGAAATTGTTAAGATTAAAATGGTATCTAAACAAGAAGAGTACACTATCTCAAACGTACAGAAAATGACAAGTCTCTAGAAACCAATCTCAAAGTCATGGAAGACTGAGATGTAAATGACAGAGAATTCAAGATCGCAGTAATGAAGAAACTCAATGAGGTACAAGAAAACTCGGACAGGCAGTTCAATGAGCTTGGGAATAAAATTAATGAAAAGCAGTACTTTACCAAAGAGACCAAAGCTTTAAAAGAAAGAATCAAACAGAAATTCTGGAACTGACGAACTCAATATATGAGACGAAGAATGCATTAGAGAGCACTGGAAACAGAGCAGACCAGATGGAAAAGAAAATTCATGAGCTCGAAGGTGAAAATCTAGAAATGATTCAGGTGGAAGAGAGAGAGAACTAAGAGTTAAAAAATGAAAGAACTCCATGAGAATGATCCGGCCCCATTAAGAAAAGCCACATAGCATGGCGATCCCAGAGGGAGAAGAGACGCAGATGGGAACAGGCAGCCTATTCAAAGCAATACTTGATGAGAACTTCCCAAACCTAGGGAAGGGACTGGATATTTGAGTATGAGATGCTAACAGAACACCTAATTATCTCAACACAAAAAGACCTTCTCCAAAACACATTATAAATTGTCAGAAGTTAATGATAAAGAAAGAATTCTCAAGGCAGCCAGGGAAAAAAGGACAGTAACCTCCAAAGGAAACCCCATCATACTATTATCAGATTTCTCAGTAGAAATCCTACAGGCCTGGGGAGAGTGGACTAAACTTCGAGTAAGGTGACAGACAGACAGAATCAGAACATAAAAGTTAAAGGGAAAATAAGCGTTAAAATAGCTGAAAATAACTATAGCTGCTACAGCTTGGTGATAATTCTGGCACCATTATCCCCATGGGGTTACTCAGACAGGAAAGGCGCTCCATACAATATAAAGACATTAAGCAGGGAAGATACCCCTATTTGGCCATAATACCAGGAATCTCCGCCTCCCTCAAAATGTTTGACCTTGTAATCCATACTGACTGTGAAAAAGACCTGTGAAAACTAGTCTTTTCTCCTGAGGTCCATACAAGTTATTGTGAACTAGGTTTCCCACCACTTTCACTAATGGTTTACTAAGAAACTCTTTTATGTCCCTGGCAAACACGCCCCATTCATTCGGGGAGAGTCTCAACCACACCCTGAGAACCATGTCTTGAACATGCAGTTCCGGTGGAAGGCAGTGTTAGTAACCCCCGTGTCACACTCCAGAGCTCCAAGTTAGGGTCCGCACAGCCTGTCTGAATTTATCCAGGAGATCGCGGGAGAATTCTGCCAGAGCCTCCCTGCACGGGCAAAGTTCTCTTCCTCCACGAGCCCCCACATGTGCTTTCCTCTGCAGGTGGCTCCTGAGACCAGGATGCACGCTGGTTTGCAGGAATCCTGTTCTCCAGTCCTGTGCCCTTTCCAGCACACTGTGCGATCTTCCTGGTGGGCCCTGGAGGGCCACCAAGAGGCATGAAGAGAATGGAAAACTGGTCATAAGAAAAGCAAGCACTTAAGGAGCACCCACTGTGATTCAGAAATTGCACTAGGTAACGGACCTATGTCAAAGGCGTGGGGTCCTAGGGTGGTATGCCATGCCAGTCCCCACCCATGGATGTTATAAAAACGTGTAAGATGTTTTGGTTGTCACCATAATTGGGACCAAGGGTGCTATATATCCCTCAGTGTATGGTGCCAAGTGCCTTGAAAAGGCAGAACTAGAACCACTGAATTGGAAGAATAGGAAAGAGCTTCTAGAAGGTTTGTAGAGACACCTTCCTATCAGTAAGGCTCATCAATGAGGGAAAGGGATGCTTCTGAAGGTACCAAGTGTCCCAGGTTAGACAGACTACCTTTAATCAAGAGCTCTGAAGTGGGGATGTCTCTTTTAGCCACAAGAATCTGAATCTTAATTTGGCCAAACCAGAAACACATTCAACTAGCAACCCACTAAAAATAGACTCTTAAGTTTCTGTTCTCTCTTTTCTAGTTGCTAACATGCAGATTCTTGCAAAGAGCAGCTAACCTGCTGCTCAACTTAGCCACGGCTTGACCAACAAAGGATGTCAGAGATGCTATTTAGGTAGAGTTCTCCACAAATGCCGAAACTATAGATCTGTTGATTTCACTGCTAAAAATGTCCTTTTCGATCTCTATGAAGAGAACCGGAGGGAGAACAGTGAAGTACAAACCCAAGTCGCTGTGGTCAGGCCACACAAACCCTTTCTCCACGTCGCTGTTTTGGTCCACAGCACACTGGGCTACTCTGTCTTAGTTACGTGCGATGACTGTTCCTGACATAGGCACTCTCCGCCCCGTCTGAGCGGAGGTACACTCACAAGCTATCTCATCTGATTGGTCCAGGATGTACTATCTGGGAGAGAAATGCTCCTGGATCCTTTCAAACCACCTATATTCCTTCCAAAGTAACACTGAGGGGGCTGATAAACCAAAAACCTTCACTGTCATGTTGCTCACAGATATGTAGGCATAAAACAAAACTAACATATTTGTGCAATGTGTTTTTTCAAAGCTGTCTCCCACCTACTGTTTTATTCTAACGTGACAGTAACGCAATGAGGTAGGCGGAGTGTGGACTGCTGTATGACACAGATGTGAAAAACGGCGTTCAGAAAAGACAGTCAGTTTAAGGCCTCATACCCTGGTGTGTGAGACTAGAGTCAGAATCAATGAAAACTTTTCTTAGGGAACTAAATGGGAATGGAAAAGCAAAATAAAGACTATATCAAAAAACAAAAAACGTGAATTAAAATTAAATTAGAAGCAAATTAAAAATTTTTTTTAAATTTATTGGTTTGAGAGAGAGAGACAGAGAGGTCGAGATCGAGATCAGTTTGTTGTGCCACCTATTCATGCATTTATGTGGTTGATTCGTGCATGTGCCCCGACTGGAGATCAAACCTGCGACCTTGGGATATAGGGATGATGTGCCACCCAACCGAGGTACCCGGCCAGGGCTGGCGTCAGAATTTGAACCCAGATCTTCTGACTTCAATCTCGACCTTATTTCTTTTTTACCTCTTTTCACTACGCCTCTGTGTGTGTCTGGGCACAGGCTCAGGTGTATTATCGGTGATGCTAGCACTCACCTGCTGGTCCTGCAGCTTGACTCCGACGACCCGGAAGGTGCTGCTGGCAGTGTTGTGGTAGATGTTGACCCGGCTGAACCCCTGCTGGCCGGGTTTGATTGGTCCCCATTTCTTGCTGGTGTCATCGTAGACCATCACGGAAGCCCGGGCTTGGCAGATACTCTGTTCGCTGCAGAGCAAGAGAAAATTCAAGTGTCAGCATCAGGCACAAGGGCTGGAAGCCGGCTTTGCCCTTTTCTGAAATCAGAGGCTAACTGCTCTTTGACGCAAAGAAACTTTCTAACTGCCAGAGCTTTTAACTGTCTATGGAAGGGCTGCTGTGAGGTGATGAGTCTTCACTGTCCAAAGACCACGGGGAGTGGAGTTTTCTGTGCCAAAAAAATTTTTTTTGAAGACAGAGGGGAAGGGAGGAGAAGAGAGGGAGAGAAA
Organism: Desmodus rotundus; assembly: GCF_022682495.2. Lineage (NCBI taxonomy): Eukaryota > Metazoa > Chordata > Mammalia > Chiroptera > Phyllostomidae > Desmodus > Desmodus rotundus. The sequence goes on along the minus strand of NC_071393.1, from coordinate 134,159,088 downwards.
CATCAATGTGTGGTTGCCTCTTGAGAGCCCCCACTGGGGACCTGGCCCACAATCCAGGCGTGTGCCCTGACTGGGAATTGAACCAGCGACCCTTCTGTTTGCAGGCCGGCACTCAATCCGCTGAGCCATACCAGCCAGGGCTCTGTGCCAAAATTTTTGATGGCTTGGAAAATACAGCTTTCCTTTTAGGGGAAAAGGTGCTTGAATGTGAAAGGAATTACAATTACACCTGGCCAACTGTCTACCACATTGTAGGCCCTGCATTAAATCAGGCAGTGTGTTAAAGCATGGAAGCCTCATGACTTAGGAAGTAGCCACTGTCGCCCCGTTTCGTAGGTGGAAAATAGTGGCTTAGAGACTTGGAACGATTTATACAAATTCACATAGGTATTCAGTGATTAAATTTGGGATTTCCAACCAGTTCTGTATGATTCTAGGGCATGACATAGACAATATTCTTCACAACATCCAACAAAACGCTCAATTTATGATACGATGAGAGGGTACTCTCGTACAAGCTACACAGACAACAAAACATCGGGTGTTCTTCTAAAGAACAGAGCCGTACAAATCCAAATAAATAGATGGCTGCCCCCTACTTTGCTGAAGACATTTATTAATAACCAACTTCATCTGCTCAGAACATAACAAAACCAGGGAAAAGCAAAAGAAGCCCCTGGAGAGAGGAAACAGTCATCACGAAGATCAGGGAAGGAGCCCACCAGCTTCTTCACTCACACAGAAGCCTAGCTGTCCTGAACGCTTACTGTCTCAGTCTTCAGCACATCTGCACGCCCCAATTAAAACAGAAAGACGTCGTTGTTAGAGGCAGCCACACTGACAACAGCAAGCAGTGACCGCCATCAGAAAGAGAGGCCACACAAACACAGCAATCAGAATTAGAAACAAAGGTTAAAGCCCAGCAATTTTGGCCCAATTAATTTAGTAGAAGTAAAAGTATGTACCATAATGGATTGTCATAACAATAGACCAAGCTGTCAGAGAAGTCACATTATGCTCACCTTACCATATTTAAGGCAGGGAAAACAAAATATTCTAAAAAGATCCCACTCCCCAGCCCCAGTGGGTACTGGGTGGCAAATGAGTGGCTTTTAGGAGATGGGCCCTCAGTGACTTGGAAACCTCAACTCAGCTACATGTCCCAGAGGCTGAGCCCCTCGGGACCCAGCTCTGCTCCCCAGAGGCTTGGGCGGCGAAGGGTCCAGTGTACAGGTTATCATCAACCAGAACTCAGTGGACAGTGCGCGTACGAGCCTTTCCACACGTGTCCCCTCATTTCACTTCCCACGAGTCCCTCTGCACATTCCACGGTTGTCCGGCAGTGACTTCACGTGTCAGCGCTGGGGATCACACCCACTTGGGGAGCGTACACTGGGCCTCAGACTTGCTGCTGACCCCCAGCTCTGCTCTGGGCTTTTGGAGTCTGGGGTACGCTTGTCATCAGGTGTCCAAGCCTTGTGCTGAGGGCTATGTCTGTGGACAGATGTATCAGAAGTAAATCTTAATGGCTTTTTGGGGGTGCAATTGTGCTGCACTGTTTTTCCCACAGTTCACTATATATTTAAGGGTAAATCGGTGACGAGCAAAAGAGACGTGGGTCTTCTCAGAAGAGAGCCATACTATTACTGGCAGGGAGGAAAAAAGAAATCAACACTGTCTGCTTTCTCTGCCTTCTGGAGGCTGAAACCACATGTCTTTTAAGTCTTTTAAGAGAATATGCTCAGGAGAGTTGCCTTTCTTGCTAAAAGTCTTTTGGGCCCTGTCCTCATGAAGTCTGGTAGAAACGAAACTGTACCCAGAATCAAACAGACCTTAGTTTAACTCATAGTTTCATTCCAATACAAACTGACCAGAGATGAATCTCTGGGCTAAGCTGTGTCACCTACTGCCACCGATACACTCAGCTTCTAAGTGATGCTGGGCAAGCAGGTGTGTGCTCCAGACACTGCCCTGGGCTGGGAAAGAGCCTGTGATACAGCCTGGGATTAAAGTCAGAGGCATATGAGCTGAAACCCCAGCTCTAGCCCTTGCTGGCCTGTGCCCACAGAAGCCCAGGAAGGTGCTGTGTGGCAAGGCACTGCTCTCTTGAATCCCTGGGTGGCGGCCTTGGAAGTGGGGCTTTCAGATCTGTAAGAGAGCCTGTCATGGAGCAGAGGTGACCTATAGTCCCAGCTGCCATGTCTCTGGATGGCCACCACATCTGCACAGAAGCTAGTTTTCTCCAGGTCGCTCTCTGCCAATGACTGGACAGGGCAGGGTCACCGGGGCTGACCACTCCTGCCCGACACAGGACTCTTCGATGGGGAAACCCTGGCTCAGCCTCCTCATAAGCCTGTGTGCTGTGGTCTGAGATGCCCCCTGCTCAGTCCTTCTTCCTGCCCTCTTGCCGTTCACAGACGTCAGCCCTGCACCCTGGCCTGAAGCCCACCCTGCACAGACTCCTGCTCCCTCCATCCTCCACTGAAGCCTGCGGGGTCTTGGTGTCTGCTTCTTGGAAGACCCAAAACGAAACACCTTGCTGTAGTGCAGGCTCCCCAAGGGCAGGGGCATGTCTGCCGCATTCTCTGCTGTGACCCTAGAATCTGGCACAGAACAGGTGCCTGACAAATGCTCACAGTCAAATCTCAGAGCTGGAGAGAGCCCTTGAGATGGCCTAATCCACTCTCAGGTCCAACGCTCCATGCTTTCTAAGCAGCCCCGAATGAAAACTGCCAGCGAGAGGAACTTACTACCCTCCAAAGCAGCCCGCTTTGTTGTGAAATGGTTCAGTTGTTAGGCAATCCCTCCGGTTCTGTGACATCCCACTCCCTGCCCTCCAGTCACTGAGGTGTTCTGGATAGCCTATGACAGCCCAGTGTACAGCTAAAGGGACATCTCGATTCTTCTATCTTTTATTCACACGACAAAGCTACAAGCCCCCTTGCCCTCCCATCACTCTCCTCCAGTGAGTCCCAGTTTGTCACATTTTCTTAGTGTCCGGGTCCTATGACTAGATACGATCATCGCATCTCAGTCTGATAAACTCAGACGCCGGTAAGCGAAAAACATTTAGGGATGCAGAGGTGAGGGTGGCAGTCGCCGCCCTCAGCGAGCTCACAGCTGCTCGGAAACGAGGCACATGACTGCACACCTTACTCGGCCTGGAGGGGTGGGGGTCCAGGGGAGGCTTTCTGAAGAAAATGCTGAGTGCCTAGAGATGAAGAGCTTTCAACGCAGGCGAATTCAGGAAGGGGATGTGGGATCCTGGGGGTGGGGGAGCCGGCAGCCACGGTGGGAGGCAGGGCCAGGTGCTCTGCGGAGAACTGCACATGGACCTGGGGCATCTTGCACCCCCACACACCTTTTAGGGGTGCTTGCCTCCAATAGGTATTCAAACACCAATAACTATTCTTCTTATTGTAATTACAGCCGCAGGTTCCTTTTTCTGCTGTTGTTTTTAACACTTTAGGTTCAAATTGAACTTGTGGTTAACCAAAAAAACTTGTTTTGTTTTTCTTTTTACCCCATGTGAATGAATAGTGCTCATCTACCTCTGCTTATTTTATTCCCACCGACAAAACCTAAGTGCAGGAAAACACTCATTTATTCTACTTCAGACTCGACTTGTTTATTATCCCTTTGGGGTTTTGTTTTGCTTTTAATAACATCTTGACTGTTATCCAGCTTCGACACGGCCGCTCCGCTCTGAGCAGCCAGCTGTTTTCTCAGCACGCTCGCTTGGGTGAGACACAAACTGGACCACACACATATCCAAAGGCTGCAGAAGCTTCATCTGTCTAAATCATGTGTCAGTTGACGAAAGCAAGTTTGATACGCAAGTATTTTATTTTTTAAAATATTATTCTTTGAATGACTGAACTATTTTTTTTTAACATGAGCATACAAAATTCCTTTACTAACCTTAGGAAGTCTATCCCCGTGTCCTCCCCACAGGAGGCCCCACACCACGTGCGCCGGTGCAGACAGGGCCTCAACACTCCTGCCCGCCTGGCTCAGAGGACCACGGGGCCATGGGGGGCTTCCGGGAAGAGCTGGAGTTGATTCTCATGACAAGTGGGGAAAATTGGTCAAAATACTCAGTTTGGTACGCTCTCCTGGTGGGGAACTGCCAGATCGATGGACTCCCCCCCTACCCCCTGCCCCGCACCCAGGGGCCTAACAGGCTGCTGAGCAGTTTCCTCATCTGTGGAAAGTCAGTCTGAGTCTCTGCCCTGGTCTAACCCTTCTGGAAAAGCGCAGGTGCCAGGCCCCACTGGCGTCAGTCTCTGGCTCCCCCACTCCCCACATAACCAGGAAGGAGTCTCTGAATGTGTCACAGGCTGACACAGATGCTCTTTCCTGTGTACAGTCATCTTGGAATCCCTTCCACCCTACAAATACCTTTTGGGGCTTCTCCAGGCACTTACTACAAAAACTGGAAGAACAGAGTGTAGGTTCGTAAGTCAGGGCAGAAGGGGGTAAAGCCAAAAGCGGGCAGAGAGGAGCGGGGCTAATCACAGAGGCTGCTGGAAAACAGGTACTGGGGCTGGGCTTGGGAGAAATGCAGCCCCCAGGCCTGTGAGATAAGACAGGGGCTCCTCCAGCCCCATGCTCACTTCTACTCTCATCAAAGAACCTACTGGTGTGCCCTGCTTCTCGGTACCTGCACGCGTACCTGTCTGCCCCACTAGACTGTGAGCTCCTGGAAGGCAGGGACTCTTGTTTTCCCCTAGTAAACCCAGGACTTGTATGTTGTAGACCCTAACGACTGCTTGCTGAAGAAATGACTCTGTAACTGTGAAGTACGTTTATGATTGTGTGCCCATGGAGACATGCCTTTCAAAACCCTACTCCATGTATTCCCCCAGAGAGCAGCTGCCAAACAAACGCATCTGGTACAGATTACTATCAGCATTCTCTCTGCCTTAGCAGGCCTGGGATCAGAGAGTCAGGAAACCGCAACTCTCAGGGTGGGCCTACTGTGCAAAGTGAGGCAGCTGCTGCCTCTGAAGGGGCATCTTGGCTCCGGCTGGTTCGGGCATGGAGAGAGAGACGGGCAGGCTGCTCAGGCAAGTGCAGGGGATTCGGACCGCCCTCCTCTGCTCCTCTGGAGGGCCAGCCTGGGAACCACATTCTCTGTTGCCTGGATCCCCTACTGCAGGGGTGTCAAACTCATTTTCACTGGGGGTCACATCAGACTCACAGTTGCCTTCAAAGAGCTGAATGTAATTTTAGGACTGTATAAATGTAACTAATCCTTAACTAGGGGCAAGGAGCTCGGCGCTGCCGCCAGGTAGAAACAAGGTGCCGGGCCGGATTTGGCCCGAGGGCCTTGTGTTTGCCACCTGTGCCCTACTGGATCCATGCCTCATGGTCTCTCCCCAGCGCTGGCCCTCGCCCCACTCTGCCCCGTGTCCTGACTTGTGGCTCCCATCAGATGGAACAACCCACCACTCTGTCTGATCCTGCCTCCCAGCAGGACTGGGACCCTGGGGTCTGCCTGGGACGGAGGGATTTCCTGGGAGGTAGGACATTCAGTGGCAAAACCAGGGTAGTCCCCAGGTAACTAGGGTGGGACTACTGGGGGACTGCTGGGAGCCCCCCGATCCCTCACCACAGTAACTGCCACGAGGTTAAGCACCTCACAAATACCCTCTGATTGTGAGTTGCTGTTGTGAGCTGTCCCCCACTCCCAATCCCAGATGTCTCTTTCCCCCCACTGGCTGCCTGCCCACTTGCTTCCTCCACGTCCTCACCACTCGCTTACTCTCCAGGTCCCCACTGGCACTTGGCTTCTGTCTCTAATATACACTTAGCTCCAGACCAGATCACGGACTTGCCACTTTCCAATTCCAATGGGTGCTTTTCAGTTCTCAAATCATCTGGTCTCTCTTATTGAATCCAATACTGCCGCCTATTTCCTCATTTCTGCAAATCTCTCCTACTCAACTCCCAGTCTCGCTACTCTGCTGGTTCTCCATTTCTCTCTCTGGTGATTCCTTTTCAGTCTCCTTCACAGGTTTTAGTCAGCTCACTGCCTGCATCAGGGGTCCATGGAAGGGCTTAAAGAGTGTTAAGAATCCCTGGAAATTATTTATAAAAGCTTTTTCTCAAGTGGGATTTGACCGTGTCCTCAATGAGTCTGTGCTCCAAAACACACTTTAAAGCCACCTTAAATCTCTGTGTCCCCCAACGGGAGCTACTTAGACTCCCTTCTCTTTGCACCCACTGCCCGTGGCTCTCCAACCGTCTGCGTCGTAAGGACCAGGTGAGCGGTTTATTAAAGTGCAAACCCTCAGCCCCCTCTTTGGGACATTCTAATTCAGTCAGTCTCAGGCGAGGCCTCAGTCACCGTATTTTAACACATATTCCTGCTGATTCTGGTGGAAGTGGTCCATGAAGTAAACTTGAGAAACACTAAATTTCAAATCTTTCCATGAGCTCTTTCAGCCATGGGGCAGGTCACATGACCACCAATATGTTGTCGAGTCCCACGGGATGACTCCGATCGTGACCTTTCCTCTAAGCCGTGGAACCCCACTTCCAACAGCGGGAAGCTTCCACCTGGCTGTACCTCAGAGACCTCACAACTCAACATGCCAGAACCAGAAAGCGCTCTTCACCATTCCCTACCCCCTCTCCCCAGTCTGCCACGAGAAAGCCACCTCTTTCTACATCACCCTCTATGGCTAACTGTCAACTGGTTGTTCCCTAGGGCGCACTTGGGTCGGCTCCTTCCTCTCCCTCCTGGTTGTCCTGTCCTAGCCCTTGCCATTTCTCATCCGGACCCCCACACTCGGCCTCTGGCTGTTGTTCTTCCTGCCGCTGGGTTCAAGTCTCATCTCCCCCAACTCGTCTTTGACCCTCGTCACTAGAAGACCTTTAGACAATGCAAATTTGATGGCACCTTTCCTCTCACTGGGAGCTCGGCCACTTACTAGCTATATGGTCGCAGACAAATCAGTTCACTTCTCTGCTCCTCAGTTTCTTTATTTGTATCTAATACACAGCCCAACCAGCAGTTCGGTACCAGGGCTGAGCCTGCCAGCAAAAGCATCCTCCTGACACGTGGGCCAATTACAATGACTTTCTGGTGTTACTCAACAAATTAAAGATGTTCCCTCTGCCTAATATGCTCTCTCCTGCCTATGTCCATAGGTTTCCATCTCGCCATCTCGCAAAGCTCAGGTCAAGTGTCCCTGCCTTCGGAAAACATGTCTCTTCATTGCCATTCACTCAATAACTACCAAGAGGAAAGCACTATGCTAGGCTCTGGGAATGAACATGATATATCTCTGCCCTTAAGGACACTACAATCTATCAGGAAAAACAGTTACAAAAAGGGTACATGACAGTGCTATTGTAGAAAAAGTACAGAGTTTTGGGGCAGGAATTCTCACTTGTAAAACAAGCTAATAAAACAAGTATTTCTCTAGATAAAGATTCCCAGTATCCAGCTGGTCTTGTCTGTGCGCCTAACTGGTGTGTGTCTGCCCCTGGCCCCGCGCCAAGGCCCTGTGTGCCTCTGGTCAGTCTCCAGCCTTCGTGGTAGCTATTTAGAGCTTATCTTCTTCCTGAGACTGTGAGCCTCTTGAGGGCAGGCCCACCCCTGATCATCAGGCCCCCCTCTGTACCCTCCTGGGTGCCGCCACCTTAAGAGGTACGGTCTGGCAGCTGCCGACAGAACGAGCATGTGAGAGAGGGAACAGTGGGAGGCCAGAGAGAAGTGACTATAAATAAATGTTCTCAAAGGCAAGCGAAACAGAGCCAGGCTCCGGTGTAGTCTGTGAAGTCCTGACTTATTTACTTTCAACATACAAACCACGAAAGTGAACTCGAGAAGCAGGCTAGAACTGCAGAAGCCAGCAGCAAGAGCGCAGGCTCTGGACACCTGTCTGGGGCCCCAGCGCAGGGTGAGCTCGCGCTGGCCTCCCAGGACCAACGCTGGAAGCAGCAGGGAGCAGCGGCCTGGTCCTGCCCTTTGCTCAAAACCACCACTGTGAGGTAGTGGCTACCCTTCCCCCACTTCACGTTAAGTGGCTTGTCCAGTGGCCCAGGCAGGGAGACACCAATGGGCGGGACACCGCCTTCCTCCTCCTTTCTCTGGAGGCCTCACTCCCTCAGTGTCCCCTCCACTCACAAGCTCCCTCAGCCTGTCATGCCATCTCCCCAGGTCCCAGGCCAGAGCTCAGGCCCTCTCGCCCATTCTACTCACGGTGACAAGGCTTGCCCTCAATCTTGTCCTCTTAGCTCCCTTTCAAAACTTCTCTTGTGACGGCGCCAGCTTGGTTCTTGCCCCTCTCTGACCACTGTTCCCCTAGGGGGACAGGGACCAGAGGCACAGGAGACAGTTACTGGGTCAGCGTGGGGAAGGGAAGGAGCCCTGGGTCAGAGTCCGAGCTCTGCCAGGCCTTCATCTGCTGCCCACAGGGCCCCAGGGAAGGCAGCATCCGGCTGTGTACAATGAGGGGCGATCTTTCTTGATCAGTTTTTAAGTCCGTTGGAGCTCAAATAAGACTGAGGGACGCAGAGTGCAGTTAACTGACCACGATTAGCGCCCAGGCTGCCACCGTGAACAAGCGAAGTGCTGGCTCAATTACAGCAAATCTGTGTGAGGTGAGACTTCAGGAGGCGGCAGCCTGAAGCATCTCTGGAGCCCATTCGTGGAGCTGTGGTGCCGGGGCTGCAGCGTCCTGTGCACCGGAGGGACATCTCCCATGCCGGGACTCCGCCCTGCCCCGTGCACGGACTCCCCTGGACTCCCCTCGAGCCTCTCCTCGTGTGCCTGTCACCTCCTGGGACAGGTTTCCACCCCGCTGAAAAGGCTCTGCTTAACTTCTCCTCATGCCGTCACTGTGCCTGCCACTGTATTGAAGGCCGCTGGTTTTCTCTCCCTCCACAAGGCAGTGTGTTTTGGGTTTGTTTTAAAAATACTGTTCATCTCTGTGGCCTCAGCAACTGCGACCTAGGGAACTCTCCACAAGTACTGTATCTCGGAACAAATGCTTGCTTTTGAGTTTGCCTAGTTTTGCCAGGTGTCACATTTCTCAGCTTTCAAGAATTCTTTGGGGTCAGGAGAGATGAGACTCACCTGAGATATGGCCACTCCTGTTTTCTCTCTTCCTGCATTTGTTTAAAAAATAAACCAAGACAACATTCCATTTACTGAGTACCAACTACATACCAAATATATTATTCCCGTGCCCAGCACTCATACAAAACTCAACCTTCTCTTGAATAAAAGGCGTGTGCCAAGTACTGTGCGTACAGGGAAGGGCATGCTGCATCCTGACTGAGGGAGGGGACCATTTCCGGCAGAGGCAGCAGTGTCAGCAAAGGCTCCGCCTGGAGAGCGCAGCCCCCTCGGCCATCCCCTGGGCCTCCCGTCTCCTCAAGGCTCATTCCCGGGGAATGTAAAGACCTACACCATGGATGTCATCACCAGGTCCCAATCCAGTGACAGAAACAGAGACCGGGAGTCACAGCCTTGTCAGAGCTGGGGACTATTTGGAAGTAATTTTTCTGGATGGAGGGAACAGGCCTGGATAAGGGTAGGTCTCCCAATGTCCTGGGGCCAATACACGAAGGGCCTAGATTATAGGTCTTACTTCCCGCTGTGCAATAGGGTTTTTCTGCTGCACTTAGTAAAGAATTTTTACTGCATGTGACATCGCTTTTAATGTCCCTTTTTTCAGAACCATTTGAAAGTGAGTTGTAGATATCATACTTCACTCCTAAGGTGTTCAGCCTGCATTCTTTAAAATAATGACATTCTAATATTTAGCTTAAATTCCAATATTGCACCTAAGGAAGTTAATAATTCATCCAATTTCCCCTAAAATGTTTTAATTTTTGTGGATCCAGGATCCACTCACACATTACATTTGGGTTATGTACTTACTCTATTTAAAGCCAGAATGTTGGGCCATTTTTTTTGTTTGTTGTTGATACTGAGTTTTGTGTGTGACGAGTTTAGGCCAATCATCTTGCAGGCTGTCCCCATTCTGGATTGTCTCCCTGTGACTGAATTCAGAGTAAACAGCGAGAACGGACACAAGTGACAGTGGGGACTCACTCTGTCATATCCCGTCAGGCAGCACCTAGTGCTAGCTGCCTTCCCTTGGAGAGGCACGGCGGGTTAAGGGCGCAATCGCCAGGTCTCTCCAATGGAAAGGTACATTTCTCCTCGGCAACTTGTGAATCATCCACAGGGTGACCCCCCCCCCCACCGGCCCCTTAATGGCAAGAGGCTTGAGACAGGTTTAACGTCATGCTCTAAACATAGAATGTTTACTCTGAAGTACTTTATGCCTGTGAGAAGGTCCCTCTGATGCCCCCACTCCATCTGGGACATGTGATGTTGCCTCACAGTGTGGTTTAGTTCGACAGAAGGGCCCTACATCCTCTTCTCACGTCCCAGAGCCCTCCCCGCCCCCCGCCGTGGGAGCCAACCTCAAGAACGTGCTTTCTGTAGTGCAGGCGCATCACTGAGCGCTCACAGCAGCGGTCCGCAGAGCGCTTCTGAGGACCGCTGCATGCCCACAAAAATGAAGATGCCATCAGCTCCTGTGTGCGTCCGTCACGTCTGTCCATGTTTACCGCATTCAAAATTAAAGCTGAGAATGTTTTATAACACAAGCACACATTTCATTTTTTTCCGCAGTGACAATGTCAACATGTCATGTAGCCTCTGAAAAATTCCAGGGTGCACCCATGAGATAAGAGTGAAAAGGGCAAATACTGTCTCAGTGTCGTTATAAATAGAGTTTTGACTCGCAGGCCCCTGAAAGGGCAGGCCTCCTGACCACACGGGGAGAACTGCTGCATTGCAGCGATGGAAACAGTGAGCGAGGTCTGCACACATCAACATGCAGGAACTCGAACAGCGACGTTTAAGCCCGTTCGCCCCATTCTTGCGAGCGTTAGAGTGAAAGAAAGGCTCCTGGTAAATGAAGAATAAATTCCGTGGTAAAGCCAGACCCTCCCCCCCCCCGCCCCCCGCCATTGGTTGGGAGGGTCGGACTGCTGTATCACGTGCAATCAAGACGTGTGCCTTTTCTCCACTGCGCTGCCACTGTCCCAGATGCTTGGACAGCCGGTCCCCACCTCTCTGGGAGGTCTACTGGCATCTGGTGAAAACACTCCGCCAACTGTTGGGAGTCTGGTAGTCTCAGATAGAACTCGTCTCCCGTCACTTCCCACACTCGAGTTTCTTTCAAGGCCTCCGGTACAGCGCTGGCCTTGGGGAGCCATCTGACAGGCCACGTGGACATGAGCCTGCTATTACCAATTCCAGTATATGACTGTGTCCCCAGAGTCTGTGGCTTTGGCCACTTGTGGGAGTGGAATGGGTTTCAACACAGCCTTGGGACAGCTGTGAAGAGCTGGCTGGGCCAAGGACTGGGGCAGTTCCTCTCTGAGGGTGATTAACAGCCTGAGAACCAGACCTGGCTGGGCCCCAGCGAGCATCCCTGTTTATCAGCATGGCGATTCGGCTGTGTCCAACAGACATCTGAGTGAGTGCAGAGCAGTTACTCAACTCAGGGACAGGCAGAAATGAGAAGCACTGTGTCCTGCCCTGGAAGAGCTCTAGGCAGGGAGGGGAGGTGGCGATTGACAGAGACACAGGGGTGCTACAGGAGGCCAGGGAAGGGAGGTCTCTCTGTGTCTCACGGCATCAACACTGTGAGATCAGAGACTGCAGAAAACCGGGAGCACTGAAGATTGATCCTAACCTTGACTCTGCAAATTGGGACAAGCTCCTTCAAGAGGCCGAAGCTAAACTTCACTTCTAAACACACAATAAACCCTGGCTAGGCAGTGGCTCAGCCATTCTCTACCATGCTGATTTTGTTTTGTTTCTATTTCTGGTTGCTTGACTGTTCCCCCTCCCTACCTGCCCTCACTACTATTTCAGGACAAGACCTCCTGTCTTGTTCACCTCTGTATCCCTGTCTCCTAGAGCAGCCCCTGGGTGACACTGACTAGGATGCCCTCAGTTCCTTTGAAAAATCATCCTATCCTTCAGCGTTTCCCTGAGATCCCACCCTCACCAGCAAGTCTTTCCTGACAGCCCCAGCTTCTCAAGTCTTGTCGCCTTCTACACTCACTACTGTCTGCACTGTGTGGCTCCTGCGACGCATGTTCCCCATTGCTGAGAGCTCTGTCTCCCCCACCGACTGCTGAACAGAGGCCCGCTCTGACCCCACGTGTGAGGGCACAGGAGCAAAGCCCCTGCAGTCAGGAGAGCACCCGAGACTGTTGCCCGTCCAGTTACCCCATCCCCTTCCTCGCCTTGGCTTCTCACTGTGCAACGGGAAGAACGAAAGCAATGCTGGCTACCTTCTGGGTCGATGCAGTAACGCCCATGGGCACATGCTGGGCGTTGTGTGATCAAGGGAACCCCAGTGCCCGGTACACAGTGCTCAGAAAATGGTGCCTGGCTGGTGAATGGCCAGGGCTGAGTCTGGGAGGCACGTTTTCACATGCGGAGGCAGTTTGTGTCCCCAGCACAGGCACCCCAGTGACTAAGGACCTAGACATCACATCCCATTCTGTCTGCAGGAAACAAAAGTGTCAAGTTTTTGTAGCTGTGGTGCTGGGGTCCCCCTGTCGCTGGGCCTGTCGCGAGAGTGCAGTCAGCCCCCCGTGAGGGAAGGGCACAGAAAACCAGGACTTCGGATTGGTGGGGCCACTAATTCATTCACAAAGCTGTCTTGCCCGACTCTGGGCCTCAATCTCCTGACCTGCGTGCCTCACAGCTGGACTAGCTAGGTAGTTCCATCACTAAGAACAATGCAACTTTGGTCCCTCAGAGATATACTGAGGAGTACTTAAGATCAAAGTGGATTTGGTTAGAGTGGAGGGTGAGATGCCTAACGTGGACAATCTACTGCTGATGGTGTCTGAGGTCCTCTCAAGATGGGAACCTCCCAGGTTTCTACAATACAATTTAGAAAGGCCTTAAAAAAATCATACTGGTTCCGCCCCACTGACTTCTGACCCTGTTCTCTGCAGTCAGCAGCTGACACAACCGAAAGTGACTTGGTCCCTACCCACCCTGGAAGTTAGCATGCCTTTGAAATGGGAAGTTTTCTGTTCTCCACAGCTACACCCACAAATTCTTTAAAGCTAAAGGCAAATAACTAAAATGACAAAAAACTGGCCAGCATACGTCCCTGGCCCTGTTAAGAGTCTGGGGCTGAAGAAGCAATCTGACAGTCTGGCTGAGAGCTCTGCACCCCAGTCCCCTCCAGTGCTCCCCTTTGGCTGACCAGGAACATCGAGCAATTCCACTTCCTGTCAATTTTAATAACTCACTGCACAAAGCTTCTAGAGAGCTCTGCAGTGTCCTGGAAAAAACCCTGGGTAAGGCCATTCTGGTTGGTTCTAGTTCCAGTCCTTTCTCAAGCAGCCATGTGACCCTGAGCAAGGGTACAGGTTGGGCTTCCTCATCCACAAAACCAGAATGATAACACCTTTCTCACCTATCCAACAGGGTTAAAAGAACCAAATTGAAAAACTGGAAAAAGCCGCACTTTGGACACTATGAAGTACTTTTTAAGGTGAGAAACTACAATTTTATGCTGAGATACAAAGCTGTAATGAGTTAATCCAGTAAATGCCCCAAATCCCAGAGGGTAAAACTGTCCTATCACCACCATCTTGCACGGAGTCGGAGGCCAGGGGAACGTCAGGTCTTCGGGAAGACCACGCACAGCCAGACGTGCAGATGGACCCGGACCAGCTGCTGCTCACACTGCTAAAGAGCACCAGTCCCGGTGACTCAGTCCCAGTCTCTCAAGCCGGAGTCAGGACTGTTTTCACAGTCCGTGAAGCTTCCATTATAAAAGGAACCTCAGTTCCTCCCTGTTTGCTCAGTATCCAGATGCAACAAGCTGAGCGCCTGCAGGCTGTTCTGGAGAGAAGAGCCAGGACCCACCCACGGCACACGAGCCAAACCACGACCCTCTTAGCTAGATCAGAGCCCCATTTACAGTCCGAGGCAGACCTTTGACTCCAGAGTGCTTTCGACACAGAAGCCACTAAAGGTCATAAGCATCGAGAGACACGGGCCTGGATAATGGACAGACCTGGATAATGGACAGACCGGCAGGTGCAGAGTGAGCGGGCTGTCAACACCCTCGTGTGTGACCTTGGGCAAGTCCTTTGCCCTCTGCTCTGGTCCCTGACCTCCCTGTTGTACAACAGGGGATCTGGGTCATTTCTATGGCCCCTCTGACTCTACACCGTCCCGATTCTAGGTTTCCTCTTGACACCCTTCTGCCCCCGTTTTGGTCCCGGTACTCACAGCATGGCCATGGCTGAAAGGCTTTAGCACAGGGAAGCCGGAGAGGTGAGTCCTGCACTTGCACCAGGCTGCGCTGATGCAAGGACCACAGACCCTCAGGAGGCAGCAACTTGCCTTTTAGACTCTACTTAAAACCAAACAGGAAAAGGAAGCTGAACCAGAGACAAAGGGGAAACAAACCCCAGCTGGAAACTGAAACCTAGGTAGAAAATGGAGGAACAAGAGGCTCCCAGGGCACAGCCCCACCAGCATGGGCAGCCAAGAGCCCCTGCAGGGCCTGAACCCCCCAAGGCTTCGCCCGCAGGCTTCCAGGCACTTCCTGTGAGGGTGAGGGCAGAGGCCACAGTGGGACCGGGCTGTGGTGCTGCCGTTTGAAGGGTCCAGGCCTGCGCTTTCCCCCGGCCGTCGCAGCAGGCGGGAGTCAGCGCCGTGGCCTCCTGGAGGCCTTTGTGAAAAGCTCCAAGACCTCAGCAGCATCCTCACTCATCTTGCAGAGAAAACTACATGATGATGTTTTAGCTAACAACTCACGGCCCGAAAGGGACGTGTTTGAGGAATCCTGGAAGCCTGGCTTTGTCAGTAAGTGACCCTGGGGCTTCGGTTTCCTCGAGTGTAAAATGAAGACAGGACCCATTCGTTCCCAGTCTTTCACTCACAATTTCCCCGAGGGCCCAGAGTCCCACACTGCGCTAGACACTGAGACAAACACGGAGAAGCATGCAGCAGTCGTCCTAAAATGGCTTCTAGCTAGAAAGGAAGAGACTGACATGTAAGCAAACCGATGCTTCAAAATATTGCTACAGATAGAAAAAACATCCGAACAGAGCACAGTACAGAAGGAAGACCAGTCCTAAACGACAGAGTTGAGACCACTTTGAATGTTGAAGATGTATCTTAAAGGGCTTTCAAAGACACACATTTCCTTTCCAGCACTGCATAAGGTGCAAACCACAAATTTCGACGTATTATGATTTTCATTTTCTTTTAGTTCAAAGTATTTTCTGTTTTTCCTGTGACTTCTTCTTTTATCTATATTTAGATTTTACTTAATTTCCAAATATTTGGTGTTTTCCTACATCTGTTACTATTATTTATTTTTAATTTAATTCTACTGTGGTCAAAGAATACAGTGTAATTTCTTCTTTTGCTTTTCCTGGTATGATTTCAGTCCTTTAAAATTTATGGAGACCTGCTCCATGGCTCGGCACGCAGTCTATCTTGTGGAATGTACCACCCAACAAGGAAGGGAAGAAGGCGCATTCTGGAATGAGGTGCAGCGCCCCAAACACGTCAGTTAGGGCAAGCTAGTGCCACCCAGGTCTTCTCCACTCGAACCGGTTTGCTGTGGGTGATTTGTTTGTTTCTAATTGTTCTATCCACCGCTGAGAGAAAGGTTTAAAAAGATCTCCAACTGTGGATTTGTCTATTTGTTTCTTTAATTCTGTCCATTTTAATTTCATGTATTTTGAAGCTCGTGTTAGGTACATATATTTTTACGACTATTATATCTTCCTGATGAATTGACCCTTTCACCAGTATGAAATGTCCCTCTATTACCGGTAGCACTCTTCGTCTTTAAGTTGACCTTATCTGATATTAATGTAGCCACTTGAGCTTTTTTATGCTACTTGCCAAGTGTATCTTTTCTCATCTTGTACTGGTTTTCCACCGCTGCTGTAGCAAATTACCACAGACTTATAGCTTGTAACAACTCAAATTGATTATCTTAGTTTTTAAAAGTCTAACACAGGTCTCAGGTGTTGGAGCGCTACGTTTCCTTCTGAAGGCTCTAGAGAATAATTTCCTTGCCCTTTCCAGCTTCTGGAAGTATTACTCTGCCTACCACACATCCTTTTATCCTCAACCCGCCTGTATCTTTGCATTGAAAGTGTCTCTTGTAGTTAGCCTTGCATTTTCATCCAGTCTGAGAATCTCTATTGTTTAATTGGAGTATTTAATCCATTTAATTTATTGATATGGTTGGCTATTAGTCTACCATTTTGCTATTTGTTTTCTGTCTCATCTGTTTTTGGTTTCCTCCTTTCTTACATTCTTCTGAGTGAACTAAATACCTTTTAGAATTCTATTTTAATTTCACTATTGGCTTTTCAGCTATGTATCTTTGTATTATTTTTAGAGGTGTTTCTAGGCATTATAATATGCATTCTTAACTTTGTATAGCATACTTAGAAATAATATTGTATCATTTCACATAAAATGTAAAAACTTTACAACTGCATAAACCCACCCCCATCTTTTATGGTATAGTAGTCATGTATATTACATGTTCACAATACAATGTCATATACTTTCTTTTCTAAAGATTTTATTTACTTATTTTTAGAGAAGGGAAGGGAGGGAGAAAGAGAGGGAGAGAAACATCAACGCATGGTTGCTTCTCACGCCCGCCCTTACTGGGGACCTGGCCTGCAACCCAGGTGTGTGTCCCGACTGGGAATCGAACCAGCGACCCTTTGCTTCACAGGCATGTGCTCAGTCCACTGAGCTACACCAACCAGAGCCAACGTCATATACTTTTGTTTTAAATGATCATATGTACGGGTACAGAAATATGTACTGAATTATAAAAATTATTTTATATGTAGCCATATATTTATCCTTTCCGGTACTCTTTCATCTTCTCTAGACGTCTGTTTCCTGCAGAAAGCCAGAAAACCACTATGGGACTTATGAAGTGTATTTCTTTACTCAAGGCTCAGAGTCTTGTGCTGCCTGCTCAATGCCTGGAACAGCAAGAATTTAGTATTTCATGTGAGTTTGTGTGAGCTTCAGTATCTTTTGTATATTGAGGTGCTCTGCATACTTTTTTCACTTTCACAGTTCTGTTGGCAGGAGAGCAAGTCCATTACCATTGCTCTGTCATGGACAGAAGCAGTAGCGTGTGATTATTAAAGGGACAAACGGCATTCTTTTTCATTTTCTGAGGGTTTCCTGAAGATGTTACCCTGAGTGTAAACATCCTCACTGTGAGAACGTGCCTTTCACTTTCGTCCCACATTTCCTCTGCCCCCCACCCATGTCACTGCTTCCTTTGCGTGCTTTCACAAGTAGGAAACAGGTACGAGTGAGCTTTGAGGGGGCATTCTTTTAACTCTGTCACTAGCTTTCGTAAGGCACTTGAGTAGCGTTATGAGAAAAAGCAAGAAATGTGGAAAGATTTCTGGCCCAGGTGTTACCACATAGAGTCTAGGCCACACTCTTATGTCCCTGGGCATTCCCTTCCCCGCTCTCAACCCAGGGTTCCGCATCTGTCCAACGGAAGGACTGGCTATAGTAGTAACTATGGACTGCAGGTACAGCACCGATTCCTAAATCAGTTGCTGGGAAATAGAAATCGTTGGAAAAGTAGGACAGGAGCTACTGACACTTAAAGAGCAATTTAGTGAGATAGTTAAGAAATGTCTTGTTTAAGGCAGTACCTTATAATGTGTTACTATCAACTGAGCTCAGCACCTACTATACTGTACAGTTGATACAGGGTAACTGTTGATCACATGAATGAATGTATGAATGAATGAATAAATGAAAGGGAAGGGCACCAAATCTCACACGGGAAATCAAATGGGAAGGCATTTGGCTCTGTATCTTGAACGTAGTAAATGCTCAGTAAATGACAACTATATTGACTTGAATTGAAAGAGGTGTTTTCCATGTGTCTAGATCCCAATGGAAAGCAGAATGGGAGAAAATCAATCAGGGAGTTACACTAAAAGACACTCGACTTAGGAGAGCTACTTAAAAGACTTGCTGTGTGTCTTGGGAAATTCGTTTTACTTTTGTGGATCTTAGTTTTCTTTTCTGTAAACAGACTAAGCTCTCTTCTCTCCTTTCCTGGTGGGATGTTTGAGCATAAAAGGGTTGTTAAGAAACACATACAGAAAACTTTCACGAGAATGTCCTTGTGTCTCAGGAGTGAAGAAAAAGGGGAAGGAGAAATGGCTACATAGAATTTGTTACCATCACTGACACATTATGAAAACCTAGTAGCAAAAAGCTGCATGACCAACTGCAGCCAAACTTGGGTTTGCCCTTCAAGACCCAATATACACATCACCTCTTCAATGAAGTGTTTACTGAACCCCCAAGATGGAGAAAATTATTCCTACTGCTGTGTTATTTCTGTATTTTACAACATTATCAATTTAGTTGTCACAGATCATTGTCCTTCAGGTAGAGGCTACCATGTTTTACTCATCTTTTATAACCAGTCGTGCCCAACACCACTCGTGGTACATGGTGAGTGTTCAGAATGTTTGTTAAACTATTCTGTGTGAAAGACCACTCAAGTGAATTACTAGTGGCATAGAGAGGGTACACATATGGCCTTGGGTTTCAAATCTCAGCATTTAGGGAAAGGAATGGTTGAGCTGAGTCCGCAATGCCAGGGCACTCTGCCTTGGGAAACCTCCAACCCAAAGAAGCTCCTGACCAAACTCATGCTACCCAAGGCAACTGAGCGTTCCAAGGAGGTAATGATGGACTCACAAGGGAAAATCATAACAACTCTGATGAGTGCACGCACTATAAAAGAAAGATCGAAGAGAGGACAACAAATGAAGCAGCCTGTAACATATAATAAAAAATATGTATTTGGTCTTTGTCTGTTTCTGGGTCACAGCTCCTAAAACCCTTGGAATTTCCAAAGCACAAGAGCAATGTGAGCATAACTTGTTATAATTTGGTCTCTTGTCCTTACTTCCTGAAATAGCTTCAGAGTGATAAAAGTGAGTAGGTGTCTTTTGTCATTCCTAACAAGCCCCCTTCAACCACCCAGTGTTTATGTTAATATCTAAGGATGGGCGCTGGTTTTTAGAGAACTGGAACTTTCAGCTCCAGCCCCTACCCCCAACCTTGTGGGAGAGAAGGGCTGGAGATTCAGCTCAGTCACCAATGGCCCATGATTTACTTACTCACACCTACATAATGAGGCCTGGATAAGATCTCAAAGGGCGGGGTATGGAGAGCTTCCCTGCCAGTGAACCAGAATGCAACCCGGTGCTGGGAGGGTGGTGTACCCCAAACACGAGGACAGAAACTCCTGTGCTTAGGACACTTCCAGACCTCGCCTTTTCTATCTTTTCATCTGGCTATTCATTGGTGTCCTTCAACATCCTCTGCAATAAAACAATCTAGTGAGTTCTGCAAGCCACTCTAGCAAACTAATCAAACCCAGTAAAAAGGTCACGTTAACCTCCGTTTATAGCCAGTTAGTAAGAAGCACAGGTAACAACCTGGACTTGTAATTGGCATCTGAAGTGCAGGGTTGGGTGGGGGAGCAGTCAGTTATAGGGGGCTGAGCCCTAAATCTGTGGAATCTGATGTTATCTCCAGATAGATAATGTTGAAATTGAGTTAAATTGTAGTACACCCAGCTGGTATCACAGAATTGCTTTTAACCCATTTAATAGGTCATTACTATTACATTAATAGCACAGTAGCATTTGAACTGGGACACATCAAGACCTCCTGAGGTGCCCTGGCTGGTGTGGCTCAGTGGATTGAGCGCTGGCCTGTGAACCAAAGGGTTGCTGGTTCAATTCTCAGCCAGGGCACATGCCTGGGTTGTGGGCCAGGTCCCCAGTTGGGGCACGTGAGAAGCAACCACATATTGATGTTTCTCCCTCTCTTTCTCCTTCCCTTCCTCTCTCTCTTAAAAAATAAATAAGTAAAATCTAAATTAAAAAAAAAAAAGACTTCCTGGGGCTATACTGGCAATTCAGCAGTATTTGGTACGTTCACAGTACAGAAATCACCATTATCTACTTTCAACATTTTCATCCCTCCAAAACGATTTCCATATTTACTAAACTGCCTTTTCCTACACCTGCCCCCCCATTAATTATATTGTGTATGTTTTTTGATGTCTCGACATCTTTGGGAGGCCTTCCTAGCTGGGAAGAAACTGCCTCTCCCAGAGCTAACTAACTCCTACAGACAGTAAACTTGTTGGTGAGCCCACCTTTTACTTATAAACTAACCAGTCTCAGGTCCACACCCCCAGCCACCTCCTTTATGGAACTGCCACACGCCAAGCAATTCTGTGACACTGCTGAATTGCAAAGTGTAAAATGATTAAAATGATTCTTCTAAATGGTTAAAATTTGGGGGGGGGGAGCAAAAATCTAGTAATGTCTTACTGCCTGAGGTTTAATTACATTTGAATAAGTAAGAATAATCAGCGACCATTTTTTAGGAAAGTGTATCTAAAACTTTGAATACGAATTCCAGATACACTAACTTCTGTGTGTGGGAGGTATTACTCTCTGAGGTTATTACCGCTTGAGGCAACGAACCTCCGTAGGACTGGAGAGGGCGGGCAGTGTGGCTCCACGCTGCCAGAGAAGAGGAGCAGCAAAGGTGCTGTGGGGAAGGGGGCCGCACAGCACGGCACATTTCAGACAGATTGGTACGGGCACAGGGACTCGGCAACCAACGCCCTTCAAACCGGCCTTGCCAGTGTAGCCCCAGGAAGTCTTGATGTACCCCCAGGAATAAATGTGTCCCAGTTCAAATGTGGCTGTGCTAATGTAATAGTAATGACCTATTAAGTGAGTTAATAAACAAAAACTAAGCAAACAACTAGAACAGGAACAAAATCACAGAAATGGAGATCACATGGAGGGTTACCAGTGGGGAGGGAGAGGGGGACAATGGGAGGAAAAGGAACAGGGAATAAGAAGCAGAATAGATAGGCACAAAATAGTCAGGGGGAGGTTAAAAAATAGTATGGGAAATGGAGGAGCCAAATAACTTACATGTACAACACATGGACATGAATTGTGGGGGTAGGGAATGCTGGAGAGTGAGTGGGGTGGTGCAGGAAGGAGGGGATAAAAGGGAGAAAAAAATTAGGACAACTGTAATAGCATAAGCAATAAAATATACTTTAAAAAAAACACTGGTCAAAAGACAGGGACTGCTTGTTTCTCAGAACTTTTGGCTTGGTCTGGTTTGATTTCATTTCATTTCTATGAACTGAACACCTGGATGAATCTGTGTAGCCGCTGCCACAATCAGAGGCTGAAGTCCACCCCCTCGAACTCCCTCTAGCGGTCCCTCAGAGGTCAAACCCTCTGCTGCCACTCCCAGCAACCACTGATCTGTGCTCAGAGTTTTCTGCTGTAGAATGTCACACCAACGAGATTATATGGGATGTGACCTTTTAAGATGGCTTGCCTCACTCACCACAATGCCTCTGAGATCCAGCCAAGATGCCGTGCTCATTAAGTAATTTGATTCTTCTCTTCTTTTTTTGCAGAGTAGTATTCCATTGTATGGATGTGCCACACCGTGTTCCTCTGTTAAGCTGAAGAACATTTGAGCTGTTCCTGGCCATTACATAGAGCCACTCTAAACAGTAATGCACACCTGTACAGGTTTTTATGTGCATGTAAGTTTTCATCTCTAGAGGGTAAATATCCAGGATTAAGAGAGCTGGTTACGTGTTTAACTATGTAAGAAACTGACACACTGTTACCAGAGTAGCTGTGGCATTTTTGTTCCTATGAGCAACGTAGGGGGTTGCTGCTGCCCCCCCACTCCCAGCATTTGGCATCGTCAATATTGTTTTTCAGCTGCTCTAGTAAGCGCGTGGTAATCTCTCCTTGTAATTTTAATCTGCATTTCTCTAATTACTCATGGTGCTGTGTATCTCTGGTTGTGCTTTTTACCCAAGTGTCCAACATCTCCATGAGTCATCTTGGAAAATCACAAGGCCAACTTGTTGGTGTCATATATATGTCTCAGCACCAGAACTCAGAACTTGAATCGGGAACAGTGACTGGGTACCTGCTTCATTTATTTTGTGATGCCGGTGGTGGAGTATGTAACCCATTCTCTGTCCAGTCTGGACCACACATGGAATACTGAGATCACTTTTCAGTATCACAGTACGAGAGGGGCTGGCCACCTGGATGCATTCTGAGAGGGTGACTAAGATGACAAGGCAAAGAGAATCATAACCTCTGAGGACTGGCTCAGAAGAACAGCGCTGTCCAGCCTGGGAGATGAGGAAGAATGTGAACACGAGCTCTGGGCCTGTGAAACGGAGCTCGTTGGAAAGAAAGAATCCTTCTTCTCTGTGAGCTCCTGGGAGATGATCATTAGGTCTAGTGGCGAGAACCGGGCTCTGGGCTAGGTGCCTCTTGCTCTCAGAGGGGAAGCCACAGGGAAAACGATCTTTATGTGGGGCAGAGACCACCCAACTGGCTGCAAGTGTGACACCCTGTCTGCTTTAGCAGGACGCTCGCTCTCATGATTTGCTTTGACTCCGATTTTGCACAGTGGTCAAAGACGGCCCCACAACTCTGACTACTCTGAACCAATGACTTGATTCTGTCTTGGGTGCAAAGGCCTTACGAAGAGACAGAGGTTATGTGAAAGAAAGAGATCTGCCCAAGCTCTCAAAATAGCAATCGCAAAGCTGAATTTGGAAACCAAGTCCCCAACACTCGACCCAGGCCTCCATTTTACTGGCTGTGTTTGTGGAGGAACAAAGAACCCTATGCCTCCTTATATAATCTGTCTCCTGGGTCTTCGGACTCCGGGTTTTCAGTCTTGCATGCTCACTGTCTCAGAGACCTTTAAAGAGAAAGGAATCCTACAATTTGAAATTCTAACACTTATGTTTTTCAATGACAAGATGGGGAAAAATCATATCAAATCAGACTAGATTCTTCTGAAGATTTTACTTCTGCTCTGAGCTGTTTTGAGGTGACCAACTGCTCTAATTAGGCTGGAAGTAAAACCGGCTTTTGTGAGATTCAGGATATGGCTGGAGGGGAAAGCTGTCAAGACTGGTTAAGATCATCAGCGCCCACACTGGCCGCAGAGCATTCCAGGAATTCATTGATTCATTCCATAATTCATTCCACTCAGTAACCACAAACACAGACATGCAGGGAGAACAGACATCACTGACTAAGTCGGTCTTGTTAATATGCCCAGGGTGGCAAAAAGCAGAAAAGTTTTCACACTTCAGTCTGCGCCAGTCCCCCCAACCCCACTGGGGGAAGGGAGGGGGTGCTACAGAAGTTTCACAGTCCCACCTCTTCCTTTCTAATGCACGCTCACCTCAAAGAGAAGAAATAACGGCCAGTCCTTTCCAGCAGACGGAGCTCTGGGGAGGACCAAAGGAGACGGAGGGTGGGAACGTGCTTTGCAAAGTGAAAACCGCTGCACCAACATGAGGATTCACTCCCTTAAGGAGCACGTGCTGAGCACTATTAAAAGACATGTGCCATGCGAACACCATGGGTATCGAGCTGAAAAAATACAGACCCTGCACTCAGGAAGACAATCAGATCTAACGCAGCAGGCAAGAGCAGCCGGAAAGCGCAGGGGTCCTTGAGCACAGGAAGGGTTGGGCAGGAGCAAAGGTGGTGGTGAAGATGGGCGTGAACAGAGTATTAAGGCAGGAGGAGGACTGTACTAGATTCTAGAAACTGTATCACTCTCCTTATTTTATTTCATACTCAAAGCAGTCTGCAAAACGGGTGCTAATTCTACCATTTCCCTATTGTATTGGAAAGCATGGCTCCCACCGTGGCCGGTGGGGGTGGGTTAGACCAGGAATGCTCCCACCACAAATGCTGAGTGCTGAGGCCGAGAACGGCTGCTCTAAAAACAGAGTCCCTTCTATTTACAATTCTCTTTCCTGAAACCAATGATACCCCCTTCAAGGGCGGCCAACAAAAACCGTTACTAGGAAGGCAGCTGGTATGGCTTAGTTCCTTAGTCTAGGTTGACAGGAAATGAAATTACTTTACAAATGAATTGATTTTCAAAAAACCCCAAAACTGAATCCTGTAAAAAAAAAAAAATCTTTGTCTAAGTTTGCTGACTGCTGTTTCAAGTAATTTTGCTGGTGACTGATTCAATCCTCTGTCGAGCTAACACTTCTGGCAGGAATCACACACAGACGTGTGCTGCGTGGCACAGGCCACATGGCCGTGGCAGGGCGCAGAGGAATGAGCACTGAGCTGGGAGTCAGGAGACAAACTGCACCTGCCCTTGGATCTCAGGCAACCGAATTCCTTTGAGGCCTTCGCGTCCTCATCTGTACCACGAGGGACTGGGTTAGCAGGCCACCTGAGCACTCCCAGAACCTGGTCTGAGTCTTAGTTTCCTCATTTCTACTCTGTTGAAGATTAAATTCAACAATGAGTGGGAAAGATTATTAAAAAGTGGACCATCTCATTTGTCAGAGAAGCCTGTCAGCAAGGTGTGGGGCGTGGCCCTTGGCTTGCTAAGGGTACTCGGGGCCACTGGGCCGGTGCCGACTTCCTCATGCACGGGGATTTCTAGCGGTGGTTCCAGCTAAGGAACTGCAACTTACCTGTGTGGCAGGGACAGGTCTACAGAAAACCGCATGGCCAGGAGTCACTATGAAGCAGCACCGTTGGCAACAGTTACTTTTCCCATCACAAAGCCCAACCAAAGCTGTGCCTGGACCATCCTTCTCACCAGTTTACATGCAATAGGATCTTTTTAGCAGGGAGCCTGGCCATGCATCCTCCACGTGACCGCCACCACCAGACAGTCATTGCCTGGTGTAGGGGACTCTCTTCAACTTTCACTAAATTCCTCTTCAACTTCATCAGTCTGGGTCTAGCTGATAACAGAGTTCATGATTTAAAAAAAAAATCCTATCATCCTGGCCTGGAATCTAGGAATAAATGTATTTGTTTTGACACACACCACTCAAATCTTTCCACACAAACAAAAGGCCGGTAAATCCGCTGAGCTCTGCCTCCTCTGGGTGTCCATTCACCTAACACTGTAGTAGTTTGCTGGCCTTGGAGGCACCTATTAGACAGTGACTAGACCCAGCTTCTCCATTTGCCAGACCCTCAAGGACTTCATAAAGTCCAGCCCTTCACAAAGCATCTCAGCTCTTGCGAATAACTCACAACCTCCACTCAACCTCAGTGTCCTTTTCCACCTGCATTTACTGCCAGGATGTGTGTCCTTGATCAGATTCAGACAGACATACCTGTGAGCTTGCAGGGCACAGGTATGTGGGAGGGGCAGGCACACCCTGCTGCACCCGTCTGCACTGACTGCAGCACTATGTCCTCTGGGAAACCCTGCCTGGCCAGGGTCTCTGCGCCCTTCCCTCCTCTGGGTCCCCTGGCAGCCCATGTATAACAATTCCACACAGCCGAAAGGGACACCTTCCAGTGATCTGCTCCAGGGACTGCTCCACCACCAACGCCACGAAGTTGAGCAGGGACTGTGTTTTAGTCATCTCTGCCGCCCCGACCAGCATGAATTGTTGATGTGTAAATGGAGGACTAATGGATGGAGGGAGGCGGAGTCAGCGAAGCCCAATACATTATCGTGAAATGGCCTGACCTTGAAACTCGAGGACGGAGACAAGTCCCAGCTCTGTTCTTTGGTAGCGGCAGGACCCCAGGCAAATCTCTCACCCCTCTACCCAGGCCCGTTTTATCACCGGTAAGATGAGGTGCTGGTCCCGATGCTGCTGTGGGACTAATGCGGACACCACGGGTGTACTAGAAAGCAAGTGCAAAGGGCAGATGTTTTTATTTCAAAACCACCTCTCCTAGCCTGGCATTTGGGATAGGGACTGTCAATGAAAATGTACCCTGCAAACGTGAAGAATGCCAGGCTAACCCCATGTACTAGCACTTCCCATAAAATCTGAGGCTCAGGAGGCACGCATTCTGTGGCAGAGGAGAGGACCAGGGCCCAGGAGGCACGAGGCTCAGGCTGACGGTCCTGGCTGTCCAGTGAGTCCTCCAGGAACCCTGGACAAGTGAGTCCTCCGTGGGCTTCAGTGTCCAAATACACAGAGAAGAGAGACACCTGGGTGATCTCTAAGCCTCAGCCTGCTGGCTTCTGCCTCCAGGCTGGCAAGATGGCTTCTGGGAGGTCTCCCTCTTTTCCCTGACCCTGTCCTTCCCCACTCAGAGTCACTCACAGGCCACTCAAGTCCATCAACCTCACCCCCCTAGGAAGCACTCAACACAGGCTGGAATCAGTTACTTTGTTACTGTCTCTACTCCTCGCTTTTCCTCCAATAGTTTCTATTTTAATTAATGCCACCTCAATTTATTTGGCAGGCAACCTGGGAATTTCCTTCCCATTCCTCTCTGTCTATGTCCAAGAACTGATAACCCACATCAGACCCTAGCAGTTCTTGCCCAGGCTAATTCAACAGCTTCCTAACTGGCTTCCTTGTCTCTAGTTATGTATAGCTCCCATCTTCCATATCATTAGTTCCACGAGTAATCAAGGTTAACATGCAAATCTGACAAAGTCAAGGACCACGTAAAGCTCTGTGAAGAAGCCCTGCCTCCTGTGGGCAAGCTACCGTACTCAGACCGGTCACCAGGATGGCCCGTACTCCCCTCCCTGT
This sequence comes from Desmodus rotundus, assembly GCF_022682495.2. Lineage (NCBI taxonomy): Eukaryota > Metazoa > Chordata > Mammalia > Chiroptera > Phyllostomidae > Desmodus > Desmodus rotundus. Next base: position 134,132,374 of record NC_071393.1, on the reverse strand, counting down.
CCCCTGGGGCTGGAAGGAAGGCCACCGGCTCTGCTTACCTCCCACAATGGGAGAGGGCTAGGTTTAGGCTTTGTCTCTCCAGGAAGCTTCCGGGACTCACCCAGCAGCTCCCACACATTCGGTATCCACGTGCACCCCAGGTGTGCTGGGATAACACTGCAATCACAATGGCCTATCTCCAAGTCCGTCTACACTGAGCACTCTCGGGGGAGAGCCACCCTGTGTTATCCCCGTTGCCCCACCAAGATTGCCAGGTGTTCCGAAAATCACAAGAAAAATGGTGATAGCGCAGGAGGGGAGCCCGTGAAGTTCCGAGTGTATCGTTTCCACTAGCTGGGAAAGAAAGCCTTTGAAACTGCGCATTCATCCCACGGTCTGGAGAGGGGAGGAGGAGGGGGAACCTAGAAGCTGGCTACCAGCATGAGACCCCTAAATCCTGATGGTCGGGGCACGCAGACCTGCTGGGTGCCCGCCCGCAGCTCCGTGCTCCAGGGTGTTTCATAAATGAACCTGCTATCTCCGTTCCACGGTACGCGTTATCGCTCACTTGCATTCATCTCTTGCGAGCTAAGAACTGAGGAGGGGGAGCTCCCTAACTCGGCTCTCCCCGATAACAGTAGTAGTTTCGAGTATATTCTTTCCTAGCCATCCTTTGCAACATCCAGGCAGGTTTGTGAGGCCCCAGCCACCTTTCCCTTATAAATTGGCATGCACCACCCCCTCCCATTCTACACCTGAGGCACACAGATGGGCTTCGGGGACCCACACAGCCCCGGAAACTGTCTGAAACGTTGTGGGCAAGCATACTGCACTTTTCCAGGGGACTGTGTGAGTAACTTCCATTAACTTTTCAAAGGTACTCCTGGCCTCCAAAAAAGGAGACTGTCTCACCACAAAAAGCATATGAACTGCTCTGAGCCCAGGGACCACCACTGAAGCCCCGTCACAATATGTTCCCCTGCTTGGGGATCGTGAGCCCACAGACGAGGGGGCTTAAGGGGCGGCATCTCCACCTGTCAGCAACAGAGGAGCCGGGCGCAATGCAGAGTGTGTGGGAGCTTCCAGTGTCAGTGCACGCCGAATACAGAGTCAGGAATACTGCAGACGTCTGGGAGCTCCATTCGGCCCAGCACGCTGAAGTCCACTTGCTAAATGCAGCAATGCAACAGAGATCTCTGACTGAGTTCCTTTCTGGCCTCAGTTCATGGGGACTCTGGAGCTGCACTGTGCAATACCGCAGCCTCAAGCCACTGTGACAAGCGCACCTGGAACGTGGCCAGTCTGAAGAGGGCGGGGTGATGGCCGTGTAAAAGTCATACCGATTGCAAAGACTTAATACAAGGAAGTCATCAAATACAACTTACTAGTAAGTTTACATTAATTACATGTAGAAATTATACTATTTTTGATATAGTAGGTTAAATAAATACATTATTAAAACAACTTTTTTCTGTTCTCTTTACTTTTCTTGACAGGGCTGTTAAATATTTAAATTCCGCACATGCCCACATGGGTGACTGTGCTACGTTTCTGTGGGCAGAGCTGCTCTGGAGAATGCGGCACCGCTATCCACTACCCTCTCTTCTCCATCAATGGTGATGGACTAGTTCCCACCTTAGAAATGTTCTGTTCTTACAGAGACAGAGAGGGGGTGGGAGGGAGGTTGGGAAGGACACGAAATGGGTAAAGGGATCAAGGGGCACAAACTTCAGTGATAAAATAAATAAGTCATAGGGATGCAATGCAGAGTGGGGAATACAGCCAAGAATAGTGTACTAACTTTGTACAGAGACAGATGGGATCCTTTCCCAACGCATACAAACGTCACACACATGAAATTAATGTAACACTGTATGCCAATTATACATCAATAAAAAAAGGAAATGTTCTCCTCTTTGCAAATCAAAAGCAAAGGTTTCAGAGGATTTTCTAAGTTAGATGTTATTATTCGCCCACAAATAAGAAAATCTTGCCAAAAATACCTGAGAAAATACACGAAGACAAATTTGTTTACGGGGGTCTAAGCCCATGGTGAAATCCATTTGGCAATACCCAGTTAAAAATGTCACATCCAGGGTATATACCTAATAATAATCTCTTTTAAAAGACATCTACTGAGCACCTACTGTGAATTGGGTTCTTCACACTTATTATCATAATTTCCTTTTTAAATATGAGAGGGGGGAAGCTTGGAGAGTGGCTCGGGCCACCCACCGAGTCAGTGGCAGCCCAGGAACCCAGGTCTTTGTGCCCCAGCACACTCTGCTCACCCCTTCCTCGGCATTTATTTTAATGTTTGTAATGTAAACTTACAGTTTACAAAGTACTTTCAGATACACTGCGTCATTTAGTTATCCCGACTCTTCTGTGGTTTTAAGAGGGGGGCATGAAAAGCCTGGCGTGAAGGACTTACCCTGCGCCTCACAGCTTGGTGGAGCCTAATCTTGCTACACCCAGGGGTGCTGTCCTCTCTGCTCCATCAAACATCACTGCCCCTTTAATTCGCATGGCTTTCCTGGTCTTGAAGTTAAATGGAAGGGGGACTTTCATTATCAACATTGATCATATGCTAATTCAATGACAACACCACTATTTTTAAACACACGTGACAGCACATTATATATTCACATATTATTAATGTAGTAATAGCACCATAAATTTATGGGGTGTTATTTTATGGACCAAACAAATGAAACACATGTGTAGTGACGGTAATGAAAAGTTAATACCATGGAGAAACCTGTCTGAGTTGTCTCTAACGCCCCAGGGAAGGTGTCCGATTGTTTGACTGTAAACCCTCCGGTGCAGGTGGGGAATGTAAAAGCAAAGGGCAGGAAGGTCAGATCAACTGGTCTACAAGCTGCCATATTTGCTTTGCGTGCTTAACAATTCTCTTTACTTGCCATAACTTCTTTCATTTCTTTTTTCTCCTAATTCTATAGGGCGTGGCTAACAGGTGCTTCATTACACCACAGGGCCTCCGGCTCTCTCAGAGGATACCCAGGACCCTTGGGCTACCTTCAGTGCCCCCAGTACCCACCCAGGACTGATTTCTGTGCCAGCCTCGCCTCCTCCCAGGGCCAGGGAACAGAAGCCCCGGAACAGGAGTTCTAGCCCTGGCTCTGCTGCTAACCCTGGGGACTGTGACCAAGTTCTGACCCTCTCTAGGTTTGTTTCCTCATCTGTAAAAGGGAGTACATTTCTAACTTGCTGAGAGTGGTGTTAATTAAATGATGTATTGTAAATAGAGCTCTCGGCATGTAATAGCTGAATCAGACTGAAGAGATCCCAGCTGCATCCCTAAGGTCTACTCTGAATGAATTAAAGAAGGTAACAGAGGGTGTTCAGTAAATATTACACCCCTTTCCCGCTGGAAATGTCTTAGGGGACCCTGTCATGTCCACTTCGGGAAAGTGAAAAGTAAATGCTGTGTCCAAGTGACTCCTCGAGATCTGAACCAGGGGCCACCTGGAGAGCTTTTTTAGTTCTAACACTGCTTTTTCTTCTCCTAAAAGCTCACTGCAAGCCTTCATGGACTGTCCCTCACACATGGTCTCCACTCCCCTCACCATCCCCCCTTCAAATGTGCCTGTATTAGTCAACTCGGGCTGCCCCAACAAAGCACCAGACTGGGGGCTTAGGGACGGAAGTTTGCCTCCTCACAGTTCTGGAGGCTGGAAGGCAAGATGAAGGTGTCAGCAGGTTCGGTTTCTGCTGAGGCCCACACCTTGGCTTACAGAGGGCCACCTTTTGCTGTGTCCTCACACATGGCCTTTCCTCTGGGCTCCTGGTGTTGCCTCCTCTCCTTATAAGGGCACCGGCTCCACTGGCTCAGGGCTCCACCCTCATCACTTCATTTAACCTTAATTACCTCTTACCTCCTAAGGTCCCATCTCCAAATAAGGTTGCACTGGGGGTTAGGCTTCAATATATGAATTGGGGCGGGCGGGGGGGGGGGGGGGGGGCACAATTCAGCCCCAAACAGCGTCCTGACCACAGCACTCTGGTAAACACCCAGATGAAACACAACTCTGCAAATGTGGTCTGACAGGCTTGCAGATGACTAGTATGGTCACTGGAGGAAAAAAAATGATGAGTTTTAGTCTGCTTTTGATTTCTCCTGCACCGTTTTGTATTATTTGGAATTCTTTAGGTTGTGACAGATTCTAATAGGAAAATATGGAATTTATTAGTCCATATAGTACAAAAAAAAAAAAAACCCTCATGGATAAGCCTGGCTTAAGCAGGGCTGACTGAAGCCCAGGCGAGAAGTTGGTTCTTGGGCCACCACTGGCCTCCACCCCCATCTGTGGGCTTCATTATCAAAGGCTGCCAATGACTCGGGGCCTCCATGATCCTCACAGCTCCTGCCCCAGAAAAAACGGCATCTTTCCCAGCAGCCCTAGCCCAAGTCCTACGGGGGACTCCTGGACGACAGACCTGCCCCTAAACGGATCACCGTGGCCAAGGAACTGAGTCTTGGCCGGGTCTGGCCTGGCTCATGTGCCACCCCAAGGTAGGGGGAGGGTTAGGCCCACGCGAACCCCCTTCACTGAGGAACAGACTGCTAGTTCCCCTCTTCTTAACCCCTCCTTTCCGAACTGGTTGCTGGGCAAAAACACAGCCGCTTCCTAGAAGTAACAATGCTATCAGAGCAAACAAACAGGTATGCTAAAATTATTGGACTGCCTCTCTCTTTTTAAAAATTTCTCGTCTTTGTACAATGTCTTACTTCTTGGAATGGTCTCAAACTCCTCTCTCCGCCCAGGTGCTGACAAACAAATGGCTGGCGTAAAGCAGGGAAAGGCCAGCCTGGCACGTGGCAGCGCCCTCCCGCAGGAAGACCGCGCCGGTGTGCAAAACGGCCGCCCTCCTCCTCTTAGCCATCCTGAGAAAGAGCTCGACTTATGGCTCGCCATGGAAACAGCAAGAGTAACTACATCAAGAAATTCCTTCACACACACACACACACACACACACACACAGATGGACTCAGATGAGGGAATAAGCAGTGCAAAAAAACCCCCAAAACAAAACAAACAAAAAACACACCACGCACTGTTGAATGAAATTCACCATTTTGGAACTGTCTGAAAATGTCTTGCTGCCAGGGACATGTCAGAAAACCACAAAATAGACTGTACCAGCAGTCCACACTGGGGTACAACAAAGTGAATGACAGACACATGGTTCCTGGTTTTCCAACCGAGTGACTCCATTAAACTCCAGAAACAGAAACCCAGCAGCATACACTTGCACATGTGTCTTGTTTGTATCTGAATCTAGAAGAATCAGATTCATTCCAACATGTACGGACTTTTTAAACTGCACATGCACTTTTGCTCAAACCCTTTTGTAATCCCCACGGCCTTGAACATCTACCACGTAGCCCTCTATGCCTGGCTCCTGACCCACTGCCTGGACCAATTTTGCCCGTGCAAAAGCAGGTCCTGCTCCCCAGACTCAGTCTCTCTCAAAACCCCAGCCGTGCCTCACGCTCAGAAATGAACAGACATTCAAAAGGCAGCAACTGCCCTCTTTCCTGCCAGTTCCCCTTCTAGGGTCTGTAACAATGGCATTGTTAAGGGGAAGGTTAAGGGGAAAAAAGCTAATAAAAATGAATAAAAAGTGCTGAGAAGCCATGATGAATCTGGCTCTGTTTAAGTGTGACAGATGGAATGAAAATGTATCAAACTTTTTTCTGCCTTCAAATAATCCTCCATCAAGTCAGGAAAATACGACAGAAAATTTAAGTATTAGATTATGCTAGATCCCTTGAGCGTTGTATGGAAGTTCAGAGAAAAGGGAAATGTATGTGGGCTACAGAGGTCAGAAAAGGTTTCCTGAAGGAAGTGCGCACGGAGCTGGGTTTTGCAGGATTTCATGGGGACAAAACACAGTGTTAGAGACTGGGAAGCCCAGTGGCGTGAGCAGATCTGTGACTAAATCAACTGTGGAGCGGAGGAGGGGAGATTCCTGGGCCTGAGCTTCCAGAGAGAGCGCAGGCAGGCCAGGGAGGCAGAAGCAATGAGGAGCTGGACTGGCAAGGAGGAGAACTTTATATTGCCCCTTGGTAGAAGGGCCATCCCCAAAGAATTAGAAGCCTCTCCTCTCATTCCCCACCCATCTTTGAGACAAGCTATATTGAACTTGTCAGTCAGGGCAGGAGGAGCTAATTCGTGCTCATTCATCCCAGATATCTGATTATCCTGAGGGTCCCAACCGAGACCAGGACAATAATTTTGTCAACTGCAGCAAAACGTGTCTTCCTCCCTCCCCCTCAGGATCTCTACTTCCCTCAGTCTTCAACAAGGTGGAGACTAACAAAGGTAGAGTCTTCACTCTCTGGCTTGGGAAGTGCTCCAAGGCTCCTGTGACTGTGAAAGCATCCTCTCCAGGAAAAGGAATTTCATCACTGAGTAGAACACACCCTTAAATCCTAGAGTTCTTGATGCCTGGTTCATGAAAGTACATCTAGCCCCACAGTTATACTCACCTCCCCTTCTCCCTCAAGAAGGCTCTATCATGACTTAACACACAGCTTCAGATCTACCGCACACCGTGAAAAATGAACAGAGCGCAAGGCCTGAACACCAGGAGGGAGCCTGGCGAGGACACCCGTCTTCCTGTCCCTGGTGGCCAAGAGGCGATCTTCAAAGATGAAGAGTTCCAGTTTCACGTGTTCTCCAGGGCCCCCGAAGTGAATGTGGGCTGTCTTTTCTCTTCTGAACTTGTGCTGCTGAAGATGGAGTGAAGCCTAGCCTCAGAGACGCACAGAGAGATCGATCCTGGCATTTGGTAGGCTCTGACTGGCTGACCGGGGTGGAAACAATTTCTCTCGCTTGTAAACAAATATAAACAAACTCCTGACAGCCAGTCGACTGGCTGCGCAGCTACCAAACCTAGAAAGGACCACCAACCAGCGCGAGTTCAGTTACAGACCAAATGTTTAGTCTGCACAGTCACACACGTTTAACACACCTGACGCAATCCGCCTTAGGAGGCACCCCCCGTATTCAAAAGCACGTGTGATGGCACCTTTCATTATCTATCCCTTGTTCTTGACTTTCCAAAGCTCCCACATGGCCATTACCTAATTCTCTCTGAGCCACACCTCTGTACGTAAAATATTATTTCTGTTTTCCATGGACAAACTAAGCCCCAGTGAAGTTAAGTGACTCATCTAAAGTAATGATGGGGGAACTCAAGAGTTGGAAAATTTTAGTTTAAGGTAATAGTTAATAAGCCTAGTATGTGAAAAGCTATTGTTTCAGGAACTGCCGTACGGCCCACCCTGACTCCAGGAGACCACAAGCGATTGGCCTTTGTGCTCCAGAAGAGACCATGAGCAAGGAAGGTGGTATCCGAGGAGCTGTGTTCCTGGGAGAGACAGTCCGGTGCCCAGGACACAGGACACAGACAAAGAAAACCACCAGTCCTGACGAAAGGATGTTAAGGAAATTGCCAGAATGCAGCTCTTATCTGATTGGCCTCTTTCCTGAGTTCCAAATCCCTTACCTACACTTTTGCCCCCTTATAAAAAGGCTGGCTTGAAAGGAAATGTAAGATGGTCTGTTAGGGTGCAAACCCACTGTCTTCTCAGATCGCCGTCCATCTGAACAAAGTGCCCATAAAGATTCAATCCCTGTCTCTGCTTCCTGGGTTTGGTAGGTGGTGGGCAGCACAAACACTGGCATTTCTGGTTCCAGTGACACAGCTTGTATCACTGGGCCCTAGGTTCCAGGTTCCCAAGCTCAGACTCTTCCCACAAACTCTAACTGCGAGTGTGCACCAGAATCATCAGTGGAGCCTGCAAACGTGCATGAACCTTGGCTCCACCCCCAAGGATTTGGATTCCGTAGGTTTGAGAAGCAGCCTGGGCACCTGTGTTTGGATACTGATGGGCCCTCCCAGTTGAGAACCATTCCACAGGACCCCCAAGTTGAAGTTCTTTGGTGGTTTCCCCTGACATCCAACAGAACCACCCAGAATCTATCCCATCATTTCTATAATAGCTGCTTCTGGTTGGAAGGTTGCTCACCACCAAGTTCTCCCTTGGAATTCACTTTGTAGCCCACCCCCAACTGTCAACGCAGTTCGCCTTACTTCAGCAGACTTGTACATCGTACGGATGGCTCCGGAAATACGGGGACAGGACACCGAGGAGTACGGAACAACGAGTGTGGACTGTGGGCCACGATGCAGGCACTGGGGCAACGTCAGCCTGTGGTGCCGGGCTCTGGCTGTGTTAACACAATTAGACAGCAAGCACTGGAGCCCCAGTCTGTCAGCTGTGAGGAACTTAATTAATCTCTCAGACCAGTGAATCTGCCTGTCAGCCAAGCCCAGATCTGAGCTCTCAGCTGACTGGTCACACCATGATTGGTTCACTGTGTCAGGAAAATTTCGACAGACAGGATCATCACCCAAGGACTGCCTTCCAGCATTCTGAGTGTGAGCACTCAGGGCGGGGCAATGGTGGTGGGGGGAGAGATGAGAGGTGCTCTGGCCAGCGTGTGTCAGGCCTCTTTCCTGGCTTCTGGGCAGCTTCTAATCCACAATTAGATTAGAACAGGATTTAATTAGTCTAATTAAATGCTTTGCTGCTTGAAAGAAATTAAAGGAATTAATTTATTGAGTATCTACTAAGTGCTAGGCACCTTGCTAGATGCTTTATGTGAGTAATCTCATTCAATCAGAGCAGCAGCTCTGGGGGGTAGGTAACACCCCGTTTTACAGAAAGACAAACCAAAGCACCAAGGGCTTAATCCGATGCTCAAGGTAATGAGGCTGGTGGAAAACCGAAGGTGCCAGCGCCGCGAAGCAAGCAGCAGTGTGTCCAAGACTACCACGCGGTCCCTGAAGGTGAGAAGTGTTTGCCTCCGCAGAGCAGTGAACTTCAAGGCAGACAGAAGTCACCGATCCCGAGGAAAGGACAAAGCAGAGGGGGTCACGCTGAGGGACATGAGAGAAGTCTCTCCTCTCGGCCCAGCTCCCCCGGCTCAGGCCCTGCGCCTGCCCAAAAGCCCTGTCCTTTATTTCCGTCCACCCAAATCACACGCTTCTCCAAGACTCATGACCTCCGGAAAGCCTCCCTATCTGTCCACTCAGCAGAACCACTTCTCCTGTGTTCCTTGGGTTGTGGCCACCCCAGGCCATACTTTCGGTGTTGGCTTGCACCTTTCCAGGAGAGCAAATTCCTGAAGGCGGGGCGAAGGGTTACACATATTTGCACTTTCTGCTATGGCTTATATTTAGTAGACTTTCAGAAAATGTTTTTTTAAATGAATGGTTTGCTATCAGCAAAAAGGCTCTCCCATCTCCAAAAAGACACGCACAGAGTTTTCAGAACCTACGCGGTTGGCGGGACCTTTGCAACTATCCCAAGTGGCTGGCAAATGTCACGCAGACGCTAGCTACATCCTGTTCTGGACTCATTCCTCTAGCTGAGCCCAGCTGAAGTCTTGGTTTTCATCGGACCTGCTGTTTCTAACGTGCGAGATGGCTGCTGTGCTACCATGCACAGGGGTGTGGGGAACGGGCTAAACATGAACTGATGAAACTTCCACTGATTCCAAAATAGAAATACAAACAATAGAGCAAAACTTTGTAATGTGTACACTTCTTTCTTACATCCTCAAAGTAGCCCTTTCTTGTAAGTGAAGAAACTACAACCTAGAGAAAAAAAGTGACTTACCAAGCTCACAGCTTTTACGTTTACATGAGATGAAGTGAGGTCAAATCTTTGGACTCCGATCCCCAACAATGCCTCTCTTTGAGTAATAGTCAAGAATAACACTTAACACTTATTTAATAATGGAGGATAGATTGGTACTTTTAAATATATCTGCTTTGCCATCCTAACAGTTAAATTATGTTTCCCAAAGCAACATTTTGCTTGTAGCTTGTCAGACAAACACAAAGCACAACTGCCAAGTCTATGAAATCTGTCTGTCCTTCCCTGTCACCTGCTCTATTTCTCTCTCCTTCAACCATCTACCCTCTGCCTGCTTCCTCGAACCAGGCGCCCCTGGGGTAGGTGTGGGTAGAGGTAAACATCTGGGGGTTGTCTGTGTCCCTGAGCCTTTGTTTTCTCTCCTAAGATGCTATGTGGGTTAAAGTTAGCATGGGCAATGCGACTGGCAGTGCCTGGTACAGGCAGGTACTCCGTGATCAAGTTCTGTGCCTTCCCCTTCCAGCCCAGCCCAGCCCAGCCTCCGCCTCCTGTTGATCTGAGCCATCTCTCTGCACCACAGTGGGGCATCGCTGGGCCTACATATCTGGTCTCTAAGGCCTTCCAGGAGCCTGAGGAACGAGAGGGATGAGACTGGCACTTGACACCCAGGGGAGCTCTCCTGGCTAAGAACTTCAGGGGGTCCTTGGTACCACTCACTTTAACTTGTTTCAATATTCCACCCGTCAAAGGGCAAGAAAAGGTATAATATTTCCCAAAACCAGATTAGATTTTAAGTAATAAAAACAGAGCTAGTAAGAGTTTGAACCTCAACCCGTCTGTAACGTTTAAAAATACAATAATTGAAACAAAACAGATTCAAAGTAGTAATTTCCCATTTGTATGTGATTGTCACATTCCAGCTGTGGATTTTAGGTCTTGGAGTTGGTATACCACATTCCTTCTGGAAGTAAGTAGGGAAAAGTATCAAGAATTTTGAGAAACAGCGGTTTCTAATTTGGGTTCCATTCTCACTTGAGGGATCATGAAGCCAAAAATTACATTTAAAACTCTTCCTTCTGGGGATGGAAAGGGCCTGTGGCCACTGTGCTGGGAATCCCACAGAGCTGTCTCCAGTGCGCTCGGGTGACAGTCTCTGTGGTGGAGAGTAAGAGGTAAATATGTTTACATAAACTGTTAGTTCAGTACACCTTTTGCCTAAGTTTTAAAAAAATTTTAAAAGGCAAAAACACAAGTGAAGGGTGTCTACCACAACAGCCAGCTAGGACGGCCTACCGGCGTGAGAACAGTGCAGACTTGTAGTCAAGGGAGGGGGACAGGAGCGGGGTCTCCTAAGAGCTGGAACACACTGGTCCCACCGCTCATGTTCTTGGGGTCTGCAACTCTCCAGGCTGAGGCCCTGGGCCTCAGCGAAGCATTAAAAGAGCAGCAGGTTCTAAAGTGAGGTCACCTGCAGAGATGCCTTATAAAATGTGGCTGGAGCTCTCTGGCAGTCCAGCACCCCGGGTGTGCTGAGGACACTTTGCCTTTTTCTCAGGAGGTCAGCTGTCCCTCTGAGCTAGCACCTCCAGCAGGCACCACGGCACCCAGGCCAGGCCTGCACTGAGCTAGCCACAGACAGCTTGTGCACTTTCCCCCTTGTTAAGTCCGCCTGAGAACGAACCGCATCCACTGCTTACTAAGGTTTACTGTGTGTCAAGCAGTTTAGGCAGGAAGGATACAAAGCTGAAGACACAGGACTCATAAAAGTTCTCAAGGACATTAGTCCAGTAGGGGCTAACAGCATAGACCCAGTCTATGCCAGACTCAGACTTCCTTTAAAAATGAAGGTGACCCTGTGCTCTTGGGGTTGGGGTGTGTGTATGGAGGCCCATAAATGTGTGTGGATAAGAGACAGAGTCACGCCCAGTGTCCTTTCCTCCCTTACGTTCACGGTGAGAGTGCTGTAATTTATCAAGTAAGTTCACATTCTCACTTAACTCTGACAGCATTATAGATTTGCCTGGCAAGAACTGCTATCCCCATTTTCCAGTTGGGAAAATGGAGACAAAGAAAGATCAGGAGACAGTGCATGGCAGAAACAGGGGTACAAGCCAAGATACGAACCTTCTCACCTCACCCTTGTATCCTCGGCTCCGCTCCACAGCCTCACAGGAGGAGGGGGCTGCTGTGACCCCTGTAGCCTAGACCTTCTCCACCTCACCAGACCCAGCTCCCGCACTAGGAGACCACCACCACGGACTGCCTTTGTGGACACACCCCTCGCCCTGACCAGGGAACGCAGAGAAAGGCTCCAAGCTCTGTTCTAGGCAGTAGCTAAGGCTTGTTCCATCTGGAGTAAATACTAGTAACAGAATATGAACCTTACAGTTACACTACTTTGTACAATTCACAAAACTCTTCTGTAACTCTCATTAGGTCAGAGAAGCCAATTTTGAGACTGGGATTAGAACCCAGGTCTCCTGTTTCATTCTCTAAGGACCAATCTACTGTAACATGTCAAGCATTAAATAAATTCTTGTTAGTTATTAATGGGGCTATTATAAAACATTAAGTTCTGGTCCCCATGTAAGGACACAGGCCCCATGTCACCAGAGCATGTTGCCACATGAAAAGAATGTCCTATTCACAAGCCCAGTCCATTAAAAATAATGCAGGGATACACTCTTAAACAAAGGAGAACTTCCTGGGTCCCAAGCCCCAAGTTGACAGAAAGGGTGGGGACAGCCTGTGTAGCGCTGCTTTGCTTTCAGGAAATGATTCTCTCATCTACTCCCTTGATTTTGATTAAAAGGCTTCTAGTTTCCTCTTACAAATAATGAAAAGTGGTTATTCTATTATCATTTTAATATGTATTGCAGCAACATTTGGAGGGAACAAAAAGGGCCTGCAAGAGACAGAACTGAGGTTCCCACACAACCTTTGCCCATCGAAATGGCACTTATGCTCGGTCCTAAAACACACAGGAATTCCGTGTGAGAAATGAGAAGCTGCCCGAGGTCAGAAACAGACACATACACACTTGCTTCCATACATTCCAAAGATGGGGGAACATGCACAGGGATGCACTGGCCAGCCCTCCCATTTCTCCTTTATTTTCATTTCTTAGGAACTATCTCTCCTGGAGCATCCCCTCCACGTTCACACCCAGACACAGATTCCCGGAGAAGAGATGGAGGAAAGCGAGGGAGTAAGGTTCACAAAAGACTCCAGTTTGGAGCATTAATAATTACAGCAGCTGGAAGGCTTACAAAAGCAAAGAAGGACTCTGTTAAATTATCAGGGCACTTCCCAGAAAACCGCCAGCCAGGAGATTACTATCGATGAGGAAAATCAGAGCCAAAATCAGATCTCAACTAAGCAGGCAGACTTGCAGAATTTTTCACCTTCACTGCTAAGATTAGCATTTTTTAAGAGAGCAGTCGACTCCATGAGTTTGACAAAGGAAGAAAAACAAAAGATAGCAAGAGACTCATTCTGGATGAACAGTTGCTATTCCGTATTCATAACTCTACACCTGCAACAGAAGCTCAAATGAGACACAAGGTGGGGTCCTTGGCGAATTTACACACCAGCAAACAATTATGCACACTGCATTTGTGCATGCAGCAAACACCCTGACCTGCACCACCGCGGCACCTCCGACCCCCACGGCCGGGAAAGACCCACCAAATGCAGACGAGACCCCTTTTTTGTGTGTGAGAACCAGCCAGAACCTAAGCTGTCATTACACAGCAAAAACCTAGCGAGAACAAAAACCCAGCAGCAGACTGATGTGGAAAACCCAGAACATACCTGATTTCTTCAAATGCGAACATGACCTAGTCAGAGACAATTTCCTTAGATTGTCTGGTAGCCTTTTTGGTTCGGAGGACAACCATTTAGTCAGTCAGGTGCTGCAAAGTGCAGAAAAAAGAGGCGGGGTTCTCCCCAGCCCCAGTATTCTGAAGTAAAAGGCTTTCTGCAGACAGGGGCCTGCAGCCTCCAGCTCCGCCAGCTGCTGACAAGCGGCAGCTAACAGGGGAGGCAGCGAGAAAACCATGTGATCATTCCAGCAAGTCTGATTAATGCAGTGGATGCTTAGGCTCTAGGCTGGGCACTGGATTAGTCCAGAGGAATAAGTGCATGCCCAAGATCCTGTGTAAACCACAGATCACATCTCACCTCCAGACCAGGCTTTTGCAGGGGGGTAAAAGCTTAAAGGAATGAGAATATAACCTGTTCCACTGTGACCTGCCTGATTACCTCATCTTCCTGCGGCTGCTGCTTCTATAATGACCAGGTAGGACCAATGTGGCCAGTGAATGTAGTATATATAGAGTGATACCTGGCTACATTGTACTGAAAATTCTGCAGAATCCTGTATTGTATCCATCCACTACCAAACCTTACTTTATCACAAATGCATAAAGGGCTTTGGAACCCTCTAAGCCACATTTTATGCCACCCCTTTACCATGAACATGACCTTGTAGGTCAGTCGTGATGGGTGATCTCATTTCTTTGATGATTCATTTAGTGAGTGTCTAATAATGTACCAGGCTCTTATCAATGCCTAGAAGTACAAAAATTACTATAGTAATTTTAGAACAAAAGTTAAAAAATAAATAAAAAGAAATAAAGATGTCAGCCTAAAAGAAAAAGAGAGAGAAATGCTTACCAGTTTGCAAAGTCCAAGCTGGCAAAATTTGGCAAATGAGCTGAGGCTATAGACTATACTTGCCATTAAGAAGAATCTTCAGCATCTGGACTGCAAATCTTAATACGGGAGACAAATCTCAAATACAAACCTGTGAGTCACTCTTGACTTTTTTCTCTGCCTCACACCACAAAGATAATCAGTCATTAGCTCTGATTCTACCTCAAAAAGGTTTCTTTGAGTCTGGCCCTCTGCCCACTCCCCACCCACCACCTGAGTGCCCACCTGCCTTCAGCAGTTCTCACCTGGTCTGTTGTATTCTAACTGGTCTTCCTCTTTCCCTCCCTTCTCTCAAACTCTGCCAGAGCAATTTCTCTAAATCCATTTGGACGGCTCCTATTTGAACCCTGTATTAGCTCCTCAGTGCCCACGGTGTTAAGGAAAAACCCCTCAGCCCAACACACAGAATCTTATTTTTCCAATTCTTTCTTCCATTAAAACTCTTCATGAACCCCCAAATCCAGCCAGACATTCCTACTTCCCAAACTATGCCAAGACCGCCTTTCTTCAGTCCACGGGCCAACTGCCTAAATCATCCCTTGATCCCTCTGTGACTTGCACCCTTCCTTGTGGCCCACGCACTGTTCCCTGGGTTGGCCGTCCCCAGGCGCCAGGGCAGCCAGCTACTGCCCCTGCCCCACGAACCCCTGCGGTGCCTGAGGGCAGGGGCTGTGTGGGATTAAGCTCTGTGTGCCCGGTGCCTGCCACTAGTAAAGGTTTGCTGAATGAAGCCCCTCACGCTCGGGGGTGAATGCACCGCTCCTCCCATGTTGTCTCTCGGTGAAGAAAAGTGAGCGTCCGGAACTTGCCTCAAAGAAATGCAGTGGCAACAGCCAACTGAGGCAGACTGATTAGTAAGAAACTCCAGGGAACCCTGTAGTCTCTCAGGCCATATAGCAATCAGCAACTAAACTGACCCAGAAGGCCTCCCAGATATTCCTGACAAGTCTGCCTGAGAGCCTCTACTTGGCAGAATGGTGACGTAACAGAACACAGAGGCGAGCCACAGCCACTAGTTAACCCAGGTTGAAGTCCCAGATCCGCCACTTAGTGACTCTGTGGTCACTGGCCAGCTACTCAAGTGCTATGAGCCTTGGATTCCCACGAGGGACAACCGGAATAATGTGGACACCACCCATGCCTCTCACAGGACGGCGGCCAGGGCCCAGCAAGCTGGGACTGTGCAGTGGGGAAGGTCTTCATCAAGTACGTTACAGGGACCGTCTTCACCATCTTCACCACTGCAGGGGCTGGTCCTGGGGCGGTGCTGCGAGCCCACGGCTCTTCTTCCCGGTGAGCTCACCCCTCGGGGAAGTGTGCAGTCGGTCTGTTTACTGGTGGCTCATCTAACTGTTTTTTTTCAGGGGGAGGGGAACAAGGTATTTCTGCCCTATGATTCTCAGGCCAAAGGATGTGGGTATGTGATGTACATATACACATATAATGTGTATAGATATATGTATCAAATCACTGTTCCAAATCCTCATTAAAAAAATAAAGCAGTAGATTACCCAGCTCTTATGAAAAATAATTCTCCCATACCAAATTCAATTAGAAGACTTACTTTGCCTTAAAATTTTGTTCAATTACAATAGAAAGTCGGCATTATTTTGTACTGATTTCGGCTGCACAGCATAGCTAAACAGTCATACACTTTACAAAGTGTTTCTGCCAACGTTTCTAGCGCCCACCTGGCACCACGCAGTTGTGACAATGCTGTTGACCATATTCCCCGGGCTGCACTCGCATCCTGTGACTGTTCTGTGACCACCGACCCCTGCTTCTCAGTCCCCTCACCTTCTTCACCCAGTCCTCCAGACTCCCTCCCCTCTGGCAGCCATAAGTCTGTTCTCTGTGTCTATGAGTCTGTTTCAATTTTATTTTTTCACTTACTTTGTTCTTTAGATTCCACATATATATGAGATCATATGCTATTTGTCTTTCTCTGACATTTCATTTACCACAATACCCTCCAGGTCCACCCATCCTGTCACAAATGGTAAGATTTAATTCTTTATTATGGCCAAGTAATATTCCACTGTACATCTCTAACACCTCTTCATCCACTCATCTACTGTTGGGCAGTGTTTTGAGTATCTTCAGATACATACCCAGAAGAGGAATTGCTGGGTCATAAGGTAGTTCCATTTTAATTCTTATTTTGTTTTAATTCTCATCAGAGGATATGTTTATTGACTTTAGAGAGGAAGAAAGAGGGAGAGAAAGAGGGAGTGGGAGAGGGAAAGGGAGGGGAGGGGAGGTGGGGGAGAGACAGAGAGAGAGAGATCTCGACATGAGAAACACTGACTGGTTGCTTCCTGTATGCACCCTGACTGGGGATCGAACCCACAACCTAGGTATGTGCCCTGACCATATGCAACCTTTTGGTGCGTGGGATGTTGCTCCAACCAACTGAGCTACAGGGCCAGGACACCATTTTTAATTTTTTGAGGAACCTCCACACTGTGTTCCATTGTGGCTGTACCAATTTGTATTCCCACCAAAGTTCACGAGGGTTCCCTTTTCTCCACATTCTCAGCACTTGTTGTTTGTTGATTTATTGATGGTAGGTAGTCATTCTGGCAGGTGTGAGATGACAGCTCATTGTGGTTTTAATTTGCATTTCTCCAATGATTAGTGACTTTGAGCATCTTTTTGTATGTCTATTGGCCATCTGTATGTCCTTTTTGGAGAAGTGTCTATTCAGGTCCCTTGCCCATTTTTTAACTGGACTGTTTGCTATTTTGGTATTGAGCTGTCTGAGTTCTTTGTACCTTCTGGTTATTAACCCCTTCTAGGATGAGTCATTGGTGAATATCTTCTCCCATTCAGTAGGTTGGCTTTTCATTTTGTTGATGGCTTCCTTGCTGTGCAAAACCTTTTTTTTACTTTTTTAAAAAAGAGTTTATTTTTAGAAAGAGGGAAGAAGACGGAGAAAGAGAGGGAGAGAAACATTGATGTGAGAGAGAAACATCAATTGGTTGCCTCTCGTACGCACCACAACCAGGGACCAAACCTGCAACCCAAGCTTGTACCCTGACCGAGAAAGATCTGCAATCTTTTGCTTTGCAGGATGACACCCAACCCATTGAGCCACACTAGTCAGGGCTGCTGTGCAAAAACTTTTTAGTTTGACGAGGTCCCTCTGATGTTTTCATTTGTTAAACACCTGGCTGCACTCCTAGATGGATGGGGGTAGGAGCAGCTGGTAATCAACCAGTGGCAAGCCTCCGGAAGGAAAGGAGGCACTCAGTGATTGCTTGATGGGTTTGTTGGTTGGTATAAAGGTCAAAACCTACATTCCTGCCATTCCCTGCAAGCTTTGAGGAGGAACAGCAGGGAGATGGCCCGGTGGGAACTGGCCTCCGTGCCTTCTCTTGGCCACCAAGCAGGCCCAGTGTGGCAGAGGCCTGGTGGGATGGAGAACCTCTGGACTTGGTGCCTTTTCCCACCAGTGATCCAAGAGTCTCCTCTTGGAGAGCTGGTTCCCTCCGGGCAATTTATAAGGTCCTGGCAGGGAGCAGAGTTGACAGAAATGGTGAACAAGCTCCAAATCCTAGCACCACGTGCATTCAGACATAATTTTAGGAAAGTCCCCAATTTTCTTTTTTTTTTTAATTGTTGTTCAATTACACTTTTCTGCATTTTCTCCCCACCCCTCCACCCCACTCCAAGATAAGGAAATGGAGACCAAAGTGGTTAAGTAACTTGTCCAAGGTTGTATTGCCATTAAGTGAGAGAACAATGACTTGGACTCAGGTTGGTTTAGCACCAACATTTTTTAACCCCTTATGCCCATCGGCATCCCTATACCAATGATCCAGCTGCCTCCAGAGAGGGCTCATCCTATAGACGGCCAGGCCCCTTGTGGCCTGGGTCATGGTGACCCTCTGGGGTTCTCTCATCCAACTGGCCAGCTAACATCCAGATTTCATGGCCAGGCTGAGACCGCTGGGGGCTAAAGAGGGTCTCAGCTGCCCCAGGAAGGATGGGGTGGGAACCTCAGTTGATCTGGCCTTGGCACCACATCTGGAATAGGGTCTGTTTCAGAAGCTAGGCACTCCCACTTGACCACTTGGTAACTACTAACACCCAAATGTCAGGAACAGGGACATACGAGAGGGCCCATGACTCCTAACCACTCCACTCCTCACTGGAATGGCACTTCAGGGGCCACACAGTGTTGGAAAAGAAGTTATCCCAGGTTGTCCGCCAACAACTCGAGACCCAGACAAAGCATGTCCCTATTCTGGGACTTAGGCTTCCTTTGCCAGATATCAATTTTTTGGCCTTTATTTTAAAACATCACTTACATGGAACATAGAGCTGAAGTGAATATAAAGCTGATAAAAGACACTTCTGGCTGAAGGAGGAGTGGAAGGGCCCCAGAGTCCCTGCTGCAGGTTGTCCCTTCCTCCAGCAGGGACAGGCCCAGACTCAGCCTGGTAACACCTGGCTACGATGACCTGGCAGCCCCGTCCGGGCGGCCCTTCTGGGGAGCTCTGCATTCATGTCCTCACATCCACACCAGTTATCTGGACTCACCTCCTCTTTCTAGTCTCATCTGAAGAATCAAAGCTTCTTGACTGGGTCCTGCCGTCATGGCAGGACACTGTCCTCTGTAGTCACTCGACATGCAAGTGCTGAGATGTCTCCAGAGACAGTGCAGATACTGAATAAAAACACAATCATGAACAGGAGGTGTTGCCAGGCACCTGACAACTGGGGGAAGTAAATGAGAAGGATATTTTAAACTAGTACTCTTAGCCTAACAGGTACCTTGGTTTAGCAAGCAACATGTCTTTCCACATGAGATGGTAGATTTCTCAAGAAAGTGAACTTATGATTTGTGGCACTGAATCCTCATCACAGTCCCTTTGGAGACCGCCAATCTGAGAGTTCAAAGCCCTGTGGGCCTGAGCCCTCACACGTGGTCAGACTATAGGCTCACGGCCGTGATGTGTGTGCTGCCAAACAGGGACTGAGCACGTGAACAGGGTCTACTCTCCAATCAAGGTCAACAGCAATGCTCTTCTGACACACATGGGTGTGCGCGTTCACTGCTGGGCTGAGTAGAGACGAAACAGGAGGAGACAGTCGTGACCAAACCCTGATTCTTTTCTCTCAGCCCACACACAAATTCTTCCAATAAGCAGAGGGCGGAGTGGCAACAAGAAGCGCCCAAGAGGGTCCCCACTGGCCACTTCTTCCCAGTCTGACTCCAGTACCCTAATCCAGAGTATCCTCACCTCCCCCTCACCTCCTGCCTGTCTTACTCCCTTCCTACAGTCACCTGCCCTCACATCTTCCAGCTCAAAACCCCACAATGCTTGTTCACTGTCTCCACACTGAAGTCCCAGCAACCTGGCCTGGCATTCAGCTCCTCCACACACCTCCCACTCTTGCCAGCTGGACCCAGGTTGGCCTCCTCACTGACCCCGCACACTTACGCATGCCACCTCCCCCGTCCACGGCACTCCTTGCCTTCTCTCCACAAAGGGTTATGGAAAGTGTGCATCTGAGTCCAGCTCTACTTTCCACCTGAGAAATCTCGCACAAATTCTTACCTGTCTAAGCTTCAGTGTCCTAACCTTAAAAAAGGGGATGACAGCACGTCTGTGGGGATGCTGCAGAGGTGAAACCCCGGCACGCGTGAACCGCCACCAGTGGTAGACGATATTGTCACATGTTTCTAAACCCCATCGTGTCCCGCTCTGGACCAAAACCAGCCTAAGGCGATCTGTAAAGCTCCCGAATTCCTATGAGAGTCAACACATGTGGTATTTATAATCTCACTCATCATAGTGTCTGTCCCCTCCATGTCTGAGGCCCCTAAACAGGTGAGAGTCCCTGGGGACAGGGGCTGAGGGGACTGGCAGGAGGAAACTTAATAGTTTAGCTCCTCATAACTTGTATCAGAAATACACACACTATCTAAGTAGAAACATATGCTTGCCATGCAAATAAAGCTTCAAGAGAAATCTATTATAATTTTGGGCCACTACCCCCAAATCCTTCTATTTTGTAATTATGGGGGCCCACTAACAGCAACTTCCGTTTTTAGTCCTTTTTAAGCCTTCACCAGGCACAGCACATTCCTGGGTACAGAATAGGTCTCTGGTCAAACCTTTTTAAATTTACTAAGTGCATTTTTATTCCAGTTGAAATAACCTTTCCAAAAGTTAAAAAAATAAAAATAGAAACAAAAAATCTCCAATTGTCAGAAACGAGTGAGTCCTAGACTCTCAACTAATTCTTTCCCCCAGGTTACACAATTCAACTCAACTTCCACAGTGACATTTAACTTTAAAATAGAAGTTTTAAATAAGCCATCCCCTGATTCTACTAACTGAAAGCTACACCCCGAAAGCACTCCACCATGAAGCACACACAACTGCAATACATTTTTCAGGCTACCACTTCTCAAAAGTAGTTTACGGTAAACAACTTTTCTTATTGGTAAAAAAAGTAGTTTATTTCTGCATGCCTGTCCACATCAATCTCTCTCCCCAAATGAGCACTATTAAACGTCTGCACCGCTTACTATTGCGTTCCCTCGACAAATGCTGTAAGAGCTACCACGTGCTAGACATGACTCCAGGTACTGCAGAGAGAACTGTGAAGATGCTCAAGCCCTCAGATTCACAGGGCATCCACTCGAAGGAAGGGAGTCAGAGACTGAACGAATGAGAAAGGATGATAAAACAGGGCAATGTGCCAGAGAGGGGCTGGAGGCTATGGAGAAGCAGTAGAAAAGGACCCCTCAGGTATGATATTTAAGCTGAGATGTGAATGACAAGCAGGGGACAGTTGTGCAAACATCAGGGAAACATCACAGCAGGCAGAGGAGACAGCTGGTACCAAGGCCCCAGGTGGGTGGAATCCAGCCTGCATCCCTCCTTCCCTCCCTGACAGGGCAGCTGGACTAGTGAAGTCAGGAAGAGTAGAGGAAGATAAGACAGAGATGTAAGCAAAGCCTCCTCAGCCAGGGAAGCAAGCGCTGGCCAGTTTTAGAGGGTAGTAAAGCGACCTGGTTTTCACTGCTGGAAGAAAAGTGATGTGGGGAGGACTTCCGGCCAAGATGGAGGCGTAGATAGACACACGGTGCCTCCTCGCACAACCCAAAGAAGGACAACAACAATTTAAAAACAAAAAACAACCAGAACTGACAGAAAATCGAACTGTATGGAAGTTCGACAACCAAGGAGCTAAAGAAGAAACATTCATCCAGACTGGTTGGAGGGGCAGAGACGAGCAGCCGGGCAGACAGGACTCCCTGCAGGGCGGTGGCTGGCGGACCCAGCGAGGTGGTGGATTGTGGAGCCGGGTGGGCAAAGCTGCAGCTGGCCAGCGAGGCAGCAGTTGGTGGACCAGGTGAAAGACCGCACAACCCAGAGTTCCAGCGCAGGGAAATAAAGCCTCAAACCACCGACTGAAAATACCCGTGGAGGTTGAGGCGGCAGCAGGAGAAACTCCCAGCCTCACGGGAGAGGTCGTTGGAGAGACCCACAGGGGTCTAGGGCGTGCACAAGTCCACCCACTCGGGAATCAGCACCAGAGGCGCCCAATTTGACTGTAGGTAGCAGGGAAGTGACTGAAAACCGGCTGAGAGGGAGCAAGAGCCATTGCTCCCTCCCAGACCCCTCCCCCATGTACAGCGTCACAGCGCAGCAACCAGCATTACCTTGCCCTGGTGAACACCTAAGGCTCCGCCCCTTTACATAACTGGCGCACCAAGACCAAAAAAAAAAGAAAGGACCAAATGAAAGAACAGACCAAAGCTCCACAAAAAATACAACTAAGCAATGAAGAGATAGCCAACCTATCAGATGCACAGTTCAAAACACTGGTAATCAGGAAGCTCACAGAACTGGTTGAATTTGGTCACAAACCAGATGAAAAAATGAAGCATATGCTAAGAGAAACAAAGGAAAATGTACAGGGAACCAATAGTGATGGGAAGGAAACTGGAACTCAAATCAATGGTGTGGACCAGAGGGAAGAAAGAAACATCCAACCAGAAAAGAATGAAGAAACAAGAATTCAAAAAAATGAACAGAGGCTTAGGAACCTCCGAGACATCTTTAAACATTCCAACATCCGAATTATAGGAGTACCAGAAGGAGAAGAGGAAGAGCAAAAAATTGAAAACTTATCTGAACAAATAATGAAGGAGAACTTCCCCAGTCTGGCAAAGGAAATAGACTTCCAGGAAGTCCAGGAAGCTCAGAGAGTCCCAAAGAAGCTGGACCGAAGGAGAAACACACCAAGGCACATCATAATTACATTACCCAAGATTACACAGAAGGAGAGAATCTTAGAAGCAGCAAGAGAAAAAGAGACAGTTACCTACAAAGGAGTTCCCATAAGACTGTTAGCTGATTTCTCAAAAGAGACCTTGCAGGCAAGAAGGGGCTGGAAAGAAGTATTCCAAGTCATGAAAGCCAAGGACCTACATCCAAGATTACTGTATCCAGCAAAGCTATCATTTAGAATGGAAGGGCAGATGAAGTGCTTCTCAGATAAGGTCAAGTTAAAGGAGTTCATCATCACCAAGTTCTTATTATATGAAATGTTAAAGGGACTTATCTAAGAAAAAGAAGATCAAAAATAGGAACAGTAAAAATGACAGCAAACTCACAGTTATTAACAACTACACCTAAAACAAAAACAAAAGCAAACTAAGCAAACAACTAGAAGAGGAACAGAACCACAGAAATGGAGATCACATGGAGGGTTATCAACAGGGGAGTGGGAGGGGGAGAAAGGGGGGAAAGGTACAGAGAATAAGTAGCATAAATGTAGGTAGAAAATAGACAGGGGGAGGGTAAGAATAGCATAGGAAATGCAGAAGCCAAAGAACTTATATGTATGACCCATGGACATGAACTATAGGGGGGGAATGTGGGAGGGAGGGGGTGTTCAGGATGGAGTGGAGTGAAGGGGAGGAAATGGGACAAATGTAATAGCATAATCAATAAAATATATTAAAAAAAGAAAAGTGATGTGGGGAGACCAGCTGGAAGCTGTTGGTGCAGTCCAGGTGGGAGATGATGGCCTGGACCTGGTGGCATCAGGAGACAAGAGAGAAGGTGATGAATTTTAGTTAGGTAGCGTTTAGAGGTGGTCCTTGTCACACTCAATTATTTCACGTGGTTCTTTAGATTACTAATGAAGCAGAGCAAAGATTAAATAAAACATTTCAACAGAAACCCTAAGACCACCACCAGGACCAGAAGGCAAAGAAGGGCACGCTCCCGGAGTGGAAGGGCCTTGTCTCATCTTTATCGTTCCGTCCCAGGGCCTGGCCCCGGGTAGCTGTTGAGTTCACGAATCAGCAGTTTGTAGACTGAGAGAGAAGATTTCATAAAAAGATGAAATTGGATTTATCAGCAGTCCTCTTTCTCATGCAAGCATCCAATAAAAGGGCAGATCATCCTTTTGAACAAACACATGCAGCTGCTCCAATGTCACTCAGATACACAGAAATCAGCCAAGGAAATCTTACCAGGAATAGAGGGAGAATCAAGAAGATAAAAGCACGTAAAGCAAATTCACATATACAATCAACAACTATTTCCTGGGCACCGGCTATGAGTGCACATGCTTCTATCCCGGAGAGAGGAGGTCAAAGAACATTCAGGCACACTTCTGGCCTTGCCAACAGTCAGGAACAGACCACACACAACACCGAAATGAGAGTCAGCATGGTAAATCAGGGTGCACGGTGGCTGAAGCCATGGCCCAAGATTTTACTGCTACTCTGTCAGTATTCGGGGTTTTTTTCCCACTTCAACTCACTGTTCTCATCAAGATCCCCAGGAGTCCTGATTATACCTCACAGTTGTCCAGGAGCGTGGAGAGCCGCTCCGCTCCGAGTGCGTTTGGCAGCTTACTTTACCTGCCGGAGTGCAGAGTCCCAGCTTGTTCACCTGCAACATGTGGGTAACAATTCCTGCTCTGCGCCCTCACAAAGAAACTGTGAGGGCCAAACATAATAGCAGGCGTGCCAATGGTTTATAAATTACTAGTGCTTTCTAAATAAATAATTGAACTATTATCAACAACAAAGGAAATTATCCCTTTCTACTTTGTGCTGTCTGAGATCTTGATAAGGTGGGAATTTTAAGTATTTATCCAGGCCATATAATTAAATGACCCACAAGTGCAACTTACTATCCAAGTGACCAGAGAGAATTTCTATAAAGACCCATATTTGTGGGCATTCAGGGCTAAGAGGACCTTAAAGTCAAATTACTCAAACCCTATTCAGCCTAGCCACTTAAGACACTTATTCCTCAAAATGTTCCCATTCTGTCAGAGTCTAATTTTCAAAAAGCTAAAAACCTAACTCCCATACAAATGGATACTAAGATTGTGTCAAGGATTGATTTAACTCATTAGTGAGGGACCAGCAGGATGGCAAGCCTGGTTCAAAGGTAATACAGGAAACATACACACATACAGTCGGTGGATGAAAAGAAAGCTCTGATAATCTTTAAAGTAGGGTACAAAACTGGTTAATGGACCACAGAGCAATTAAGCCATAACCTTTAAGGTTATCTTTTCTACTAAACAGAAATCAATTTTAGGTCTCCACTGGACAAAAAATCATTTGTAACTTACCAATTTCCTACAAGTTAACATTTAACTTTATAAAAGCCAGTCTTCTCCAAGAATGTCCCTTAGAGGAGATTGCTGACAATGCTCTCGAGTGGTATTAAAAAGGTACACAATATTCTTTTTGCCTTTTCTCCAAGTTTTAGATAATTTTCCTAAAATACCTTTTAAAGATCTGAACTAGTTCATTATCCATTCCAGTGAACTAGAAGGTAAAGAAGGTCTTTCCCATCTGGTTTATTTTTGCTTCTGCCTAATTTACATCCTCTTAATTTGTGAAAATCCTTGAAATGATTGAAGTTAATTCTAAATTACTGCTTAGTCTTCCTGAAACTTGGGGGGCCCCGTTTTCTAGAACTTCCAGCCTTCGCATTTCTCTGAATTCCCTGCAATGATCACCCTTGTGGGGCTCTTGAAGACGAGAAAGGGACGGATTCATAGCCGCTGATTCACAGCCCCCTCTCCCCCAGGCTCTGGCTATTCGGAGGCAATTATTACAATTAACTCTCATTTCCTAACTTCACAAACCAACCCCTATCAGCCCTTCTGTCCAATACAACATGCTTGGAAGTCACGAACCAAACCCACAGCAGAGGCACATAAAAATCCAACCAACACTAACAGGTGCAATAACATGAAGTCAAAGGAGAAATCTAATGAATGAATCAGAGAACGTCTTGTTCAAGGTCTGCATTTCCCATGGAGGCTGGGAACTGGAATGAATAAACATACAAATCAATTAAAATGATCTAAAGAACCGAAAGATGGCTGGGTTCTGAAGGCTTTGGCATGTTACATGTCTTTCAAGAAGCTAAGGGAGGAAGGGAATTTCTGGGAACTAGTCCAGAGGGAGCCTTCATAAATGGAGACTGTCTCAGTCCCTTCGGGCTATGGTACAATAAAGCACCACTGACTGGGGACTTATAAACACAGAGTTACCGCTCCCAGTTTGGGAGTCTAGCAGGGGCAGGCGAGGGCCTTCTTCCGGGCTGGAGCCTTCCTTGTCCTCAAAGGGAACCGTGGAGAGGACTGAGAGCTGTACAAGGTCTCCGACAGGAGCTCTGATACCATTCACCAGGGCTCCACCCCCAAAATCCAATCACCCCAAGGCCTCCCCTCCTCACACCATCACACAGAGTTAGAATTCCAACATGCAAATGGAGGGGGGCACAGCATCCAGGCACCGTGGAGACCAAATGAATGAACGCTGTGGGAATATCTAGCACCTACTGGCAAGGCAGGAATGAAG
Source organism: Desmodus rotundus (assembly GCF_022682495.2). Taxonomy (NCBI): domain Eukaryota; kingdom Metazoa; phylum Chordata; class Mammalia; order Chiroptera; family Phyllostomidae; genus Desmodus; species Desmodus rotundus. The sequence goes on along the minus strand of NC_071393.1, from coordinate 134,106,113 downwards.
ATGCTGTATTTTGAAGGTAGGGGAGTAAAGGAGAGGCGTAAGTATGTATTTCTAAAATCAACCCACACAGGTAGAAGGCACCTCGGCTGCTCTGGGAGAGTAGTGTCCCATGTTTTGAACCCCTGAGAGAGGGAACGCACAAAAGAGGAAAACCTTCACTTAGCCCAGCTGCTGATGGGAGAAGGCGTTGGAGGGAGGGCAGAGGTAATGAGAGAGAAACTGCATGAACGTGTGCCTATGAGAGTTGTAATTTGAGAAGTCCTGCTTTAGATAGATGTATTTTGTCCCCGCAAAAAGCTAGTTTTTCTTTCTCACATTTTATTTCCAAAAATCAGACTTTCTCTATTTCCTACTAAAATGTACAAGGGTGGTGTTGTTTCTCACCCAAAATGGCACTGCTTCTCAGTTTCCAAAAGAATTCCATTTGCCTGAGTCTTGCAGTGTGTTTATATTCCTTCTTACAAAAAGCTCCAACACCCAGCATACAAGCCTGGTGCTTAATGAACAGGTATGGGGACAAAGTGATTAAGACCTTCCATGCGTGGCTGGCGCTGAGCTGGAATTTGGTAGGTAGCTGATGAAATCTGGAACTGCAGGTCTTTTTAAAAAGATGTATACTCGCTAACATGAGAGAAATGAGCACTTATTTTCTAAACCTCATTCTCAAACCATTCAACTCTCCTATAATACTACTTTCCTTGGTTTACACAATAAATACTGGGAGGGAGGGAGGGAGGGAAGAAGGGAGGAAGGAAGGAAGGAAGAAAGGAAGGGAGGAAAAAGAGAACAAAAGGACCTGGCACTGAATGAGCCGAACTTTGGGAACCACTCTTGTATTAGAAGAACATGGATTTCAAAGGGTTTCACAGATTTCATTAATGTGGTAGGTGACCTAAAAAAAGTCCAATCTCCTCATTTTGATCAAAGGAGAAAAACAGCACCCTGTCCAGGGTCACGAAACTACTCTCAAAGATGGAATAGGATGGAAGCCTCTTGATTTCTAATTGCAGTGCTTTTCCTCCACGCCTGTGGTTCTCAAGAGCGGGGTCCACAAGGATTCTCAGCATCCATCACCTAGGAGATTTCTTATCAAAGATGAAAATGATCAGCCCTTCCCCAGGCTAAATGAAACAGACACTTTGGGAAAATGGAACCCAGCACTCTGTGCTTTAACAAGGTCTCTGGGGGATTCTAATGCACATTCAAGTTTAAGAAGCACTGGTTCCTCTAAGGACACCTGTGAGCAATTCTGTCCCCCTCCCGGGCATTTGGCACTGTTTGGAGACATTTTTAGCTGTCACAGTGGGGGTGAGGAGGGCTACTGGGTAGAGGCCAGGGATGTTGCCATACACCCTACTATGTACAGGACAGCACTCCACAGCAAAGAATGACCTGGCCTCAAATGTCAACAGCGGGAGGTGGAAAAACCTGCTTCTGGGAGGGTAGAGGAGAGTGGAGAAGTTGTAGCAACACTCTCTCTAGGAAGAAGTGCCTGTCCCCTTGAGCAGAGGGGACAGTGCATCCTCTCATGCTATGCCCCCCACTGGTGCTGCCACCACCAGGGAAGGCGAGCTGGCATCTGCATCCTTCGTCCATGTGTGAGTCACAGTCCAAGCCCCCGAGGCCAGTCACTCCCACGGAAGCAGCTACATCCAATCCCTGCACATGGCGCACAGATACTGTCGTTTTTCAGGAATGCTATGATGTGATTAATCACTCAGAGAGACCTTCCATTTCCAGTAATGGTGAACTAGGTGTTTTAAAAAGATCAATACATCTGGTGAAAATAACCACACACTCAGAACAAAATCTAGGAAAAAAACACCCAACACCTCTAAAGGCATCAAATTGTTGTCGAGACAGTAGAGAATTTCTAGGCTAAAACTGGGGAGAAAAAAAGGGACTTAAAAGGCAAATGAGCACAGAAGTCCCTTGTTGCCCTGAGCGTACTTGTTGATCCCAGAAAATACAAACTTTCATGCTGATGGCCTCACAGGGCAAATGAGTCACCTTCTCAAGGTGCTCCCCTCTTCAGTCAGCTGAAGGGATCCAGAGACACCTCCCCAAAAGCAACGCACAGCACCTCGAGTGAAGAACTATCGCAGGTGAGGGCTAACATTTATCGAGCAGGTCTTACTGCTCGATAGGTACTGCTCTAGGACTTTACCTGTATCAGTGAACTTAGTCCTGGGGGAGCAGCAAGGACTTAGGCTCTATCTGCTCTTTCTCCCATTTTACAGATAGGGAACTTGAGGAACTGGGAGATGAAATGATTTGCCCACGTTAACACACTTCAAAAGTGGCAGGGCTAGTCACACACGCACGTGGGCTGCCCGGCGCCAGAGTCTGCTCTTCACTACAGAGCGATGGGTTGAAGCCAAACGGTTACAAAGGTGTTGATTCCAGTATGACTTAAAATAGCAAGAAACTGCAAATAAACTAAACACCCATCAATAAGGGATTGACCAAATAAAGTATAATATATACAAAGAATCATAAACTAGACCTACATTAATTGCACAGACATTACTACAGTTGAGTAAAAGCATTTGAGGATTATTACAAATTATGAATTACTGTTGTATAATAAACACCTCCACAAATCAAACAAAAAAAGCAAGTTCAGGAAAGAATATACAATGTATTCTCACTTATGCACTATTATGTACAACAGAGCATGGTAGTTACAAGCTTGGTATTTAGATTCATAGAGCTTACCACTACTTGACCTTGGGCAAATGACTTCACTGTTCTAAGCATGGGTTTCCTCCTGAATAGTATGTGGTAGCATCATCTCGTAGGGTTTTGGCAAGGATCAAGTGATGTAATGCCGTGAACCGCTCAGCCCACTACGGAACAGCTCAGTACACGCAGCTGTTCCACTAGCATGACGCCATTAGGGGTGTCTGTATGTGCACAGAGATGTTTGGAAGCATGTTAGTCGGGATGCTAACAAATGCTAATCTCCAGGGGACTGACATCCACTGGTCATTTGTACTTTATTTTCTTGTATTTTTCTGTATTGCTGAACTTGTACACTGAACAGGAATGATTTTTATAAAAACAATAACACTATTTTATATGTACCCTCCCAGCATACACATAGCACATAATATGAACACTATTCTAGCAGCATCAGTGTGATAGGAGGTATTGCAAATTAGAGACCCACAGGAAGTAGAAAGAGCTGGGGGGGGGGGAGTGGTAAGATCCTAGGCCTGGAACATTGCCAGGCATATAGTAAGAATTTGTTGAATGAATGAAGGAATAAATGAATTGAGAAGGAATACAGATGCCCCTGGACTTCTGACGGGGTTACATTCAGATAAACCCACCGTGAATTGAAAACACCATAGGTTGAAGATGCCCTACCGAACATCACAGCTTAACCCAGCCCACCCAACGTGTGCTCAGAGCACTCAGAGGAGCCTCCGGTTGGGGAGAAGCATCCGACACACGGATACACAGTAGAGTGTGGGCTGTTTGCCCTTGTGCCACGTGGCTGCCTGGCAGCTGCTGCCCAGCATCATGAGTACTGTACTGCACGCCCATAGGAAAAGATCGAAATTTAAATTAGTTTCCACTCAACATGTGTCCCTCTCGTACAATCGCAGGGTTGAGAGGTCGTAAGGGGAACCACCCTAGGCTGGGGAGCGTCTGCCAGTACAGCAGCACTGAGGTTTGGAGCCAAACAGCTGGATGGCAGTACCAGCCATGCCACTCCCCAGCTGTCAGCCCTGAACAATTTATTTTAACCTCTCCGACTGTCAGCTCGCTCATCTATAAAATGGGATTGCACTGATTCATAAGACTGTTGTATGGATTAAATGAGAGTAAATGTGAAAGCAGTTTGCATTTGGCCAAAGTTCAATAAAAGCTAGTTCTTCTTTCCCCCTAGTCCCAGGTTTGCCAAGGACAAGCTGTGTGACACTGGACAAGTTGTTTATCTGAGCTTCCATTTGCTCACCTATAAAATGAATATAGTATTCACCAACCTCTTCAGATGCTACGATAATTACATGATAGCTTTTTGTAGAGTATAAGGTACTATACAAATGGGAAGGCCTATTATGATGATTATGTGAGTTTTGGGGGTCAGTTTATTTTATAGCCTCTTGGCTCCAATAAACTACACTTAGGTAGCCTTTAAACTCTGACAAACATGCAGATTTATTAATCAGTAATAATGTATCGACCTTCCTGAGCTTTCCCAGAATAGCCTAATCCCTGTCTAACTGGAAATAAAGTCTGCCTTGATCTGAGTGGAATCAGTGCCTCCCAAGAAACCCTCAGCCCGCTGTTCTGACGGCACAACACAGAATGAGTGAGCTGGCCCATGCTCAGGGTGCTCGTGATTTCGATTTTGTTCTCCTAATGATAAAGATGGGCACTCCTGCTTCTTTCTACTGGTTAGGAGGAAGTGCTAACCCATCTGAGGTGCTACCGGCTGACCCCTTACAAAACCGGCATGTCCATGCCCCCACTGTGTAGCATGTTAATGACAGCTACCATCTCTAGAATCCTTTAAAAGCATTTCTCATACATTGTCTTCTATGGCCAAAGAATCAGCCGCAAAGGTTGGCAAGGCAGGAATTACTACCCCACTTTACAGAGGGAAGACTATGGAGCCAAGAGGTTAAGTCAACTTGACCAAGTCAAGCCTTCCAAGGCCAAGCATGCTTGATAACAGAAAGGGAACTATAGACAATACTTCCCTTTGGGAAGGGTGAGGAGGGAGAGAAGGTAAAGCTGTGCCTTCAGCCCCCTCTGAATCAAGAGCAGGCCCAGAGTCTGATACCAGGGAGCAGCCGAGAGTTTACTTACATCAGGATCTCATCTCCCTGATGCGAGCAACCAAGAAAAGGGGGATTTAAGTTTATGGCCCCATGTGACTTACTTCTGCCCTAATTTAGAACGTCAGCACCTCCTGAGCCAGAAAGAGCCACAGTACCACAGGTCACCAACATGGAAGGGCCCGTAGATATCGTTGAGTTCAATCCCCCCTTTCACAAATGGATGATAAAGGTGAGGCTCCAAGGAGGGCAATGGTTCACCAAGACCACCAGGGAGCTCAGCCTGAGCCAGGCCTGGACCTGGGCTCCCCTGGATCCAAGCCCAGCACTCTCTCAGCCACTTCCTCCAATGACTGACTTCAGACTGATCCAACCCCTCCCCTGCTCCCAATACCTGCCCCCCCCATCCCAATCCTTTCCTCTTTCGCTCAAAATCAGACACTGAGCAAATACCATATACCCAACTAAGGCAGTAAGATGCCCCCCCCCACCTTTATTATGGAAAGGACAAGCCTACATGCGATTAGTATGTACAGGACCACCATCACCCTGCCCTCTAGGCGAGAGTAACAACTGACAAAAGAAATTGAATTGTGATGACTAAATGTTACCCTTTCCTTCTGGCTTCTTAACTTCCTCAAAGCTTGAAATTCTCAATAAATACTTACTGAGTGCTTGTGAATCTGATGGGAATGTTCTGTAATTTATGCTATCCAGCATGGTAGCTATCAGCTACACGTGGCTGTTAATCACTTGATGTGGCATCACAAGCAAAAGGAATATCACATGCAAAGAACATGTGAAGGTAGGGTCCTTATAAGGAGAACAGAGGAAATTAATCTGAAGAGGCAGAGAGAGGCCAGTTCATGCAAGACTTTACATACATGTTAAGGAGTCATGACCTCATCCAGACAGACACAGAAATATCCTGAAGAAAGCTAGAAAGAGAACATTAACTCGATCTGAGTACTAACAACGAAGCACAGAGGAGGCATTTTAAGAGGTACAGGACCAAAGTGGAACGTGATTATGGCATTTTAATGATGATGAAGACCTGACTAGTCAGTGCCATGGCTCTGGGGAAAAGGGCAGGCAACAGGGACAGGAAGGAGGGAGAGATGGAATGGCATGTCCACCTGGACGTGGTGGGAGGGAATTCGGTGACTCCCTCAAGCCTCCAGGTTTCTATTTTGATCACAGTGTGCATCTCACTGAGGAGGAGGATTCTGGAAGAAGACAAGTCTGGAAAGCAGTAGGTTCGGTTTGTTTGTTTGTTTTTTAACCAGATTTACTGAGAAACAGATTATTCCATAAGATTCACCGATTCAAAGTACATAATTCAATGAGTTTAGCATATTCACAGAGTGGCGTGACTGACACTGCGGTCTAACTGTGGAATGTCTTCATCACCCTCCAAAAAGCCCTTCGGCAGCCACTCCCATTCCCTCCCCGAATCCCCACAACTACTAACTAATCTTTTTCTATCTCTATGGATTTGTCTTTTCTGGACATTTCACACAAATGGAACAATATGTGATCTTCTGTAACCAGTTTTGTACAATTTGCATGTTTTCAAGGTTCATCCACTGTATCAACATTGGCACTTCATTCCTTTTTATTGCTGAGTAATATTCCACGGTACAAACATACACACCACATTTTGTTTACCCATTTATCAGTACATACATTTTTGGGTTATTTCCACTATTTGGTATTATGAATAATGCTCCTATGAACATTCACACTCAAGTTTTGTGCGGATGTATGTTTTAATTTCTCTCAGGTATATGCCTAGGAGTACAACGGCTGGGTCATACGGTAACTCTAGGTCTAATATTTTGGATAACTGCCAGACAGTTTTCCAAAGCAGCTGTACCCTTTTACATCTCCCCAGAAAGGAATGAGGGTTCCCGGATGAGATTTATATACACACAGCCACTTACTCAATGTGTAAGGTTATCCACATCCTTACCAACATCTATCACTGTCTGTCTTTTTTATTCTAGCCATCCTAATGGGTGTGAAGAGGTATCTCATCGTGGTTTTGGTTTGCAATGGTTTCCTCATGTCTAATGAAGCCGTGCACCTTTTTATGTCCTTTTTGGCCATTTGTACATCTTTGGGAAAGTGTCCATTTAAACCATTTGCCCATTTTAAAATTGGGACATTTATCCTTTTATTATTGAGTTGTAAGTTTTTTATATATATTCTAGATAGAAAGAAGTCCCTTATCAGATATACGATTTGCAAATATTTTCTCTCATTCTATGAGTTATCTTGTCATTTTTCTTGATTGTATGGCTTGCAGCACAGTTTTTAATTTTGATGGAATCCAATTTATTTATTTCTTTTATCATTTGTATTTTGGTGTCATTTCTAAGAAACCATTGCTTAACCCAAGGCCATGAAGATTTACGCTGATATTTTCTCTTATAAGACATTTAAAGTTTTAGCTCTACATTTAAGTTCATAGTCTGTTTTGAGATAACTTTTGTATATGGTGTGAAGTAGGAGTTCAACTTCATTGTTGCCTGTGTGGACATTTAGTTGTCCCAGTGTTTGCTGAAAGGCTGTTTTCCCCATTGAAAAATGGCATCGTTGTCAAAAACCAACTGCTCATAAATACGGTGGTAGCGAGTCCCATTTTAGACATGATGAACTCGAGGTCACTGTGCTCTATCACTTTGGGACTAAGCTACACGAGCGGGAAACCACGTCTTCTATTCAGAGCCCAGGAATCAGCAGAGTGAGCTCGGTAACTGCTTGGTGAAGGACTACGCACTGTGCAGTTCACCGTAACGCTGCCGCACCACCTGTGGGCTCGGACACTCGGGAGCGCATCACCCTGCCACCCTGCCCTCATGAAGGGCCGGCTGCTTCTCTTGCTAGCGATGCTCTTCTTTCTCTTCTTTGTCTGATTCACTCAGTGGCTTACAGTTCTACTGGCACAACAGCACAAATCCAGGAGATCATTTTCCTTCTTCCCAGGAAAGGAAGTGTTTATCAATAGTACCGTAGAGCTGCTCAGTTAGACATCTCAGCTGGTCTGAGAAAGCAATGCCAATGTACACATTTGACTTTGATCTGTCCATGGGAAAACAGGCTCCCAGGTGTGGTGCGTTTCTCTTTTGAATAAAGGGTTTTATTTGTGTGCCAGGCCCACTGACTTTCTGTGTGCAAGCCAAACTTAGAGAAGTTAATTTTTTAATTGCTAGCGGACTTCAAGTGTCAGAGCCCAGTGAAAGGAAGGCCCTCAAAGGGGCCAATAATTAGCAACCACTCACTTACCATGAATAACTGGAAGAGCTACGGACATTTACGTAAGGTAAGGCAAGACTTTCTGAAGACCACCATCTTCAAGGAACTGAGAAGCCAATTAGGAGAAAGAATAAGCCAGTTCAAAGAAGTACGACAGGGAAGACCCAGAAGAGAATATAACAACCCTGCCCTCTTCCACCGCAAATGCAGATCAACCCATCTAAATACAAATGCACACATACGTAGACATGTACACACATACAGACCGGGTTGTACATGCCCCTGTTCTGGCACTTCCATCTCAGATGCCCTGTGCACCTCCTTCTTGGCTTTATACTCCTTAAGGCCCAACTCCCACTCTTGTCTGTAGCCCTGTCCCTAGCCCCACTGTCTCGCATATGCTAGGCATTCAATATATATCTTGCAAGTAAAAATTTAAGCAGATATGATACATGAAAACACATAAATAATGTATTTATAATACAGATGTCTATACTTTAAAAATTCGCAATTACTGAAATTATGCTTACATTAAATATTTAACACTACCTTTATTATATAAAATAATACCCACATGTGTTAACATTGCCTAAGTCAATCACCACATTTACTTCTCTTGAAGATAAAAGCTTAATAAGGTCAAAGCATTGGCCTCCAGGGGCTCTTCTAGCTCGAAGGTCTAAGAGCCAGTGATCATCACTCCAATTCCTCTCCTGTCCTGACCTCTAAGCTACCCACTATGGGACTAAGCAAAAGGTTTACAACCATGCAAACACACTGAGGACAAGTGGCAGACACACTTGTTCACACTTGTCCACCACAAAGTATAAACACTGTATCTGGACTCCAGTCAGCCTCTAAGCTGGGATGGCCGTGGTGAACAAGAAAATTTATTTCCTTAAACATATTATTCAAAGTTCTTTTACAATCCAAGGCTGATCCTTTCATTGTGTCCACTACTATTGTCTATGCTTTCTCTGGCTTTGGGTTCTCGTCTTCTCAGAGATCTCATCATTTCTGACAGTGCCACTCACTGTGTATGAAACTCTATAGACAATCGGAGGTTCCTCTAGAAAGGACTTACTTTCGCTCTGACAGGCAGGGAGACAAACACAACCACAGAGCCCTTAATATAATCAGAGACTGAGATGACTCAAAGCAGCACTCCAGTTCCAGAGAGGGCCAGGCGACTTCTGGCTCACCCTTGCCCCTAAACAGAGCCCTTATGAAAACCCGGGGTGCTTACCAGGGCTCCTCCTCCTCCGCGGGTTCCGAACACTGGTTTTTACCTCGCCAGGCTGAAGAACCTGTCTGATGCCCTCATCACCTCCTCCGCTGACAAGGGCTTCATAGGAAGAAATGGTGCCAAATGCCAGGCTTACCCGTCTATCTCTTCCTGGATCTTGGCTCTGCGAATCCTTTCTGCCATGTAGCTCTCCTATGCCTTCAGACTGATTTTCTTTTCTTTTTAAAAAAGATTTGATTTATTAATTAGAGGGAGGAAAAGGGAGGGATAAAGAGAGGGAGAGAAACACCAATGTATGAGAGAAGCATCAATCGGTTGCCTCTCACATGCCAGACTGGTGGCCCAGCCTGCAATTCAGGAACATGACCTGGAATCGAACTGGCAACCTTTCAGTTTGCAGGCCGGTGCTCTACCCACGAGCCACACTAGCCAGGGGCTGATCATCTTTTTTAACATTTCACCTGCTCTTGTTTTCAGTAGGACTGGTCCACACAACTTGATGAACCCCTGCCAGAAGTAGAATCCCCAAATCCAACAAAAGTTAACACAACTTTGTTTAAAACAACCAGAGGGGAGCTTTCCCACACAAGTCATTCTAGTTGGTCTCTACAACTTTTGCAGTTTTGACTTCCGAGTCTTTCCCAGGGACCGACCTAAATCAAGACTCTACGAAGCAATCTGGAGTGTGGGACAGAGATTGGGGATTACTGCTGACTAATGGAAAACCATAAAATCTCAATTAAAATAAAGCGTTAATCAAAAGTAATGTCGTCATGCACTCCAATCTACAATCTAACAGGCTTTACTGCTGGCAATGGGAAAGTGGGGCTCCATTCAAAACATGAGATGCAGTAGCTGCAGACCCCTAGGCTCACAGAGCAGACACACAGGAATGTTGTCTCCCTGTGCCCGTGCCCCCTCTCCTCTCTCCCATCCCCTCCCCACCTAGAGGATGACATTGAACTTGGGCTGCAATTCAGCTTAGTCCAACTATCTTACTAGAGTCGAAAGCTCATTCCCAAGTTTTTGCTATACTGCGTAGGAGCTGGGGTCTAGGTCATAAAAATGGCCAGTGTGGGAGTCAAGACAGCAAATGCCCCTGCCCACCTCTGGCTATGACGAAAGAGGAAAACATGGATGGAGGACAGTGAAAGAAGACCAGACGGAGAGACAGGAAACCTGAGCTTCACATCCCTGTTACCCCACTGCTGTGACCTCTGGCGAGCGACCTCTGGAGTCTGTCCAGTTCCTTACTTGAGAAGTGAGGGACCTGTGCATTATTCAGCAAACACTGATTGAGAGAGTGCATTCAGGTTCGCTGCTAGGTGTCGAGACTATAGTGCCGAATAAACCAGCCCTGCTCCTGACCTCAGGCCTCGGTCAGCCGTCTTCAACTCTGGCTGCACACTTAATAACGCAGAGACTTTAAAAAGACAAGCTGAGAAAGAACAAAACAACACGCCTCACCCCAGATGAATGGAACCCCTGAGCAGGGCCGTGGCGCTGCGGGGAGGGCGAAGAGGGAGAGGACTTTACCCAGAGTTTCTGACGCCCAGTGAGGGGTAGAGCCCGCTGAACTTAGAGGACGTCTAAGTTTCTGAATCTAACTTTCTATGATTTTATAAATGAGTACTTTTTTACAGGTCAAAAACCTCCCCCCAAATCCTGTGCTTTCATTAAGGATTCGGGGGAAGGGTGACTAAGGGTAGGAGGTGCCCTGCCATCCTAATTACCCGATCCTGGAAGGTCATAGTGCCTGTGTGGGTGACCTCTGGCCTCACCATGCCTGCCGGGATTCAAATTCCAAAGCCACAGACATCAAGTCATAAATGAGGTTCTCCCCCAAGGGGCAACATTATGTTGGCCTGGATTTGCTTCTCTGGGTTAAATTACTCGACACCAAACTGTGGTCATTCATGGTTTTTGTCATGTTTAATGTGAATGCTATAACTTAATCTTTTTCTTTAAAATCAACTCACTATAACAAGAGTATTAGACCTGCTGGATATTAAAACATATTACAGAGCTTAGTGAGGTATTGGCACATGAATACATACAGACCAATGGAACACAATGGAAAATCCAGAAATAGGTCAAATTAATTAAGTATGACAAAAGACAGCATCTCAAAACACTGAGAGAAAATGGAATTTTGATTGATTGATTGTGAAGATTTACCTGGCTTTATTAAACGACTCATATAATAACAGCATCTCATCTAATGACTAGAAGGGTGTTGCTAGAAAAAGGAATTTTTAGTAAGTGGCATTGGGAGAACTAAAACAGCAGATAGAAAAGGATAAAATTGGCTCCAGCCCTCAAACCACATATTTAATTCCAAATGGGTTGGAGATGTAAATGTTTGAGAAAAACAAAACTATGTCTACAAGTACAGAAAAAAAACATAGGTGAATTGAATCTGGGAGTGTAGAAAACTTTCCAGCAAGAAATGGTGAGTAAAGAGATCGAAAGATAAAAATAAATCTATTTACTTTTTACCTAGTAATAATATCCTCACAATCATATGCACTAAGAACCCCTTCAGCATCATTTCGGCTCCTCCTGCCTTTCCCGTTTCTTAGTCCAGCCACCTTTGAGGGACCCGTTTGCCCAGTTTCCGACCTGCTGCCCCAGGGGATGCCACGGGAGCCCTCTCAGTACCCACACGGGGACACCAGTAGGTGAGGGGCAATCCTTTGTCATATGAAGACAGCAGCTATGGCTAGATGCTTCTCCCTTTCCCTCCTAAACATCGGTCCTAACCCATAATAATCACCTCTACCGGCTCTTCCTCCCCGCCCTCCACTCCCTCCCCTCATCCCTGCTCCCAGAGGTCCTGTACCCTTAAAACTCCTCTCGCATGAGCCTTTGTCTTGGCTACAGCTACCTGGGGAACCCAGTTAAAATGCCATGGAGTTAACACATTCAATTTTTCTAATATACAGAAAAATAAACACTTAATTATTAAAATGTAAAAAGCATTCCTTAGAAGAAGCAGTGACTCTCTACTCCCTAAATGCGGGCTGTGAAGAGTGACTTTCTTGAAAAGAGGACATATAGAAAGGGGAATGAATGAGTAACTTTATAGTGATGACACCGGACAAACGCTACTTCAGCTAGGCGGTCAAGGTCAACATCAACAGTCAGAAATCACGTGGTCTTATCTACCCTCTGATATGATAAATGGCACTTCATTGCCTGGTCTTCTCCCTAAAACGTATCAGCTCAGTCTAATCATGAGAAAATCATGAAGGAAATCCCGATAGAGGGGCTTCCTACAATATACCCACCCAGAACTCCTTCAAATAGTCAAGGTCATCAAACATAAGGAAAGTTTGAAAAAGTATCACATCCAAGAGGAGTCTAAGGAGGTATAATAACTAAATGCCATGTGGTGTTCTGGATGGGATCCTGGCACAGAAAAAGGACACTGCAGGGAAACAAGAAAACTTGAATAAACTATGGACTTTGGTTAACAATAATGCATCGATATCAGTTCCTTAAGTTTAAACATGTACCAAGTAAGATGTTACTATTATGTATCTGTGGGAGGGGGCATAGGAACTCTCTGTAGTAACTGCTCAATTTTTCTGTAAATCTAAAATTGTTCTAAAATATCGAGTCTATTAATAAAAAGAGAAAAAGACTTTAAAAAGCCTTCTTCCACCTCTGGTGATAGGGCCTGGGAGCTGCATTTTAGAAGGCGGTGCACACAGTGGCCCCTGCACACATGAAGGTTTGAGAAACATCTGGGACACTGAGAGTTACAGTACAGGATGTCCTTACAAAGAAATCCCAGAACAAAAATCCCTCCACCATCAGCAAACAAGTCGTGTCTCGTGGCAGCAGCATGGAAACAACAGACAAAAGCTCGGTCACCCCAGTGATACATTAATCCATTAAGCACACAATGAAGCAGCTTTCACCTTGGATGCCGGCTCCAACCGTCTGGGGGTGACTGCCTGGAATGTTGGACCTGGAAGGCCCCATGCCACGAGGAATGAATGGCATGGTTTACTGTCCATTTTGGGTACAGGTGCCAGCATCAGTATTTATTAAGCATCGACCAAGTGCCAGGCACAGTGCTAAGCTCTGGGGATCCAACAGAGATCCAGACAGCATAATCCTTCATGAAGGACAGGAGAAGATATAAGTAATTACGAACACAGCTTCGGAAAGGAACTATGAGATGTCATAGTGATGAATGACAGCGAAGGGCCCTCAGCCAGGCGAGGGGCCAAGCACTGCCTCCCTGAGGGTGGCATCTGAACTAAGACCTGAAGGCTAAGAAGTTAGCAGGGTGAGAGGAGAAGGAGGTGGACTTCAGTCCGCTCAGATCGGAGCAATAGACACAGTCCCACCAACAAGGCTGGAGTGGAGGGCAGGCCCAGCAGTGGGGTGTCCAACCTTTTGGGGTGTCTGCGCCACACTGGAAGAAGAGTTGTCTTGGGCGACACATTAAATACATTGTGGCATGTAATCACAAAAAAATCTCACAATGTTTTAAGCAAATTGACGATTTTGTGTTGGGCTGCATGCACAGCCATCCTGAGCTGCGTGTGGCAGGTTGGACACCCCTGCCCTAGAGAATGTTTAAGGGCCGGAAGCTTTTAAGGAAGGGACCCAGGGCAAGCATATCACAAGGGGACAGGACTGGAGAAGGGGTGTGAGAAAGAGCCTCGCCAATCCAAGCCCTGGGAAGGTGAGCCGCCCAGTGTCTCTCCAGATACCGGGCAACGTGTCTCCGGAGCCCACAAAGCCATGTCTGCTCCGCTCCAGAATGAGAAACACGTATCAGCTTGCGCTTCCCTTTTCACCATGGCTTCCATGAACTCACTGTAAACATGCTCAACTGCAGTAACCATTTCTTAACCCAAATACTCTGGCCCGAAATGGCGTGCCTCCCGTTCTGTTTTTATTTCAATAGTTCTGTTTTATGTCTCCTAGAGAGAATGTCCCTGAATCTTTTTTAGAAGTTGAAGCATCAATAGCAACGGGCGTCTACAACAAAAAATGATCACATATGGTAGATAAGTTATACAGTGATCTGACAAAAGGGCAGAATATTTGAAATCAGAATTGTCCCAGGTTTTCCCAGGGCCTGCCCACCTCAATGGGGACACAGTAGACTGGGGTGGGGGAGGGAGATAACTAACCCCCACTGAACACTGCCAGCCAAGAACCTTCCGTGTGTGCTCACTTGATCCTCACAGACCCTGCGGAGGAGCAGAAGCTCTTTGCAGAGCCCTGAAGACACGTTTTCTGAGAATCTGTCCGGACAATGAAGGCTCCCCTAGCCAGAGCTTGCTCTGGGGGGCCTCCTGCACACCTCCTCACTCCCTCTGAGGGCACTAAGAAATCTGCTCGACGTCAGTCAGCTTGTACCGAGTTGCTCTGGGGCAGAACTCAGGTCTGACTCTGAAACCCAGCTTGCTTAGAATACAGGGGGCAAAACTGAGGATTGGAAGGAGCAAACAACCTTCATTCACAGATGCCTTAACCCCGGAGGAGACGTCTTTCGCACAGCCTTGGAGACAAAGACAGTCCGTCTTCCCACTCAGGAGCTGGAGGACTCGGAAACAGGGCTCCCCCTACTGGTGAGCACAGGGAGCCACGCCGTTCTCCTGTCTTCGGAGTCCTTTCCTCGTCCTTCCTCTGCCTTTTCTCTTTCTGGGGGGTGGGGGGCAGGAGTCTCCAAGTTAACTCCAGGATTAAACTTCCTTTCTCTAACTTTATCTCTTTCTCTCTTCTTTGTTTAAAATTAACATTCTTATAATATATATCAGTGGCCTTAAGAATGTCAATACCCTTTGGTAGCAGTAGTATTACATACCATTTTGCTAATTACCTTAAGAAGATAATCAAAGATGGAGGCATCCTAAGATTTATGTACGTAAAGATTTATTATCATGGCATTTTCAATGATGAAATGCTACAAACATGCTCACTGTCCTAAAACTGGGGTATGGTAAATAAATTATGATATACAATGTTATAGAGTATTAATCAACTATTTTAAATGTTTTCAAGGAATATTTACCACAGGGAAATGCACAGCTGCTACATGTGAAATGTCTGATACGAATGCATAGCACAATATCAGGTTCGCAAGAATGTCACACTTAGACATGGAAAAATTAAAGAAACTAAAGCACATATTTTATTCGATTATCCCTAACCAGCAGGATTGATACTGATTTTTAAAAAGTGGTACCTTTAGCCCTGGCTGTTGTGGCTCAGTGGATTGAGCTCCGGCCTGTGAACCAAAGGGTCGCTGGTTCGATTCCCAGTCAGGGCACATGCCTGGGTTGTGGGCCAGGTCCCCAGCAGGAGGCACACGAGAGGCAACCACACATTGATGTTTCTCTCCCTCTCTTTCTCCCTCCCTTCCCCCTCTCTAAAAATAAAATCCTTAAAAAAGTGGCAACTTTAATTTTTCCAGTTTTGTTCATATATAAGTGACACACAACACGGTATAGGTTTATGGTGTACAGCACAATGATCTGAGCTACGTATACTGTGGAATGATTATTACCACAGTGAGTTTAGTTTACATCCTCACTGCTGATTTTTATTGTTTCTTCACACCTATGCTTTTAAATTCTCTACATTGCACATACAGTCCATTTAAATGAGAAAAATACTTTTTTTTAAGTGAGAGAAAATTGCCACCAGAAATTATTTCTATGGGGATCTTCTCGTTTTGGAGTCAACACTGGTGTCAGCTGGACAGGCTTTCCAAGATACCATCACATTACTACAGCACTTTTTTTCAATGTTGGTATTTATTTTAAAGATGTTATTTATTTATTTTTAGAGAGAGGGAAAGGGAAGGAGAAAGAGAGGGAGAGAAACATCTATGTGTGTTTGCCTCTCGCACACCCCCAACTGGGGACCTGGCCAGCAACCCAGGCGTGTGCCCCTACTGGGAATCGGACTGGCGACCCTTTGGTTCGCAGGCCGGCGCTCAATCCACTAAACCACACCAGCCAGGGCAGCAGCACTTCTGATACAGTCATTCCACAACTGAGAGTCATCAAGCTTATCATCCTCTGCCAGGTTCAGAGTATACATATTCCCTTTAAAGGAAAGAAATCTTCACAGGAAACAATGCTGATAAAATTTATTTTCATGTAGCTTATTTATGTATAATCATAAAAGTAGGTCTAGTTGTGTATCTAGTTTACACAACTAGATACAAACAAAACTACCAAACAAGTAAAATTCAAAATGCCATCACTTGAATGAAAGGATAAAGTTGCTCTAATTAAAAAATCATCATCCACAAGGTAATTATGGTAATGGCACTGGCCTGCAAACAGGTCGACAGCCTAGAAAGATACACGCACAGAAGTCCCACAGCCCCGAGAGCGGGTCTGCCTAACATGACTTCTGAGGGCACCTGGAGAAACGCTCCCCTGCCCCATTCTGCAGCACTAAGTTCAGGAATGTACTTGGGCCCAGCTGTGGTAGTTAGTGCAGACTACCGGTGAAAACAAGGGCTGTGTTTGTGCCCGTGTATCTTGTACTGTGCCCTGCCATCACCCTGCATTCTGTGTTACTCCAAGATTGATCAAGTGCCCTTGGGCCAGAAGGGGCGGTTCCCTGGCAGGTAACCAGACCTGGGAGATGCTGGTCCCGCCTTGCCTTCCACGTGCAAGGCTGGCCTTGATGGCGGCGGGCAAGCTTTCCGAGGATTGGAGGTGATCCACACTCGATGTTACCAGCTGCAACCATGCACCCCTACAGAGGATTTTGGGATCCAGATGTTTGTACTGCCATTCAACTTAGAAAACGTGGCTGGTATCTCTGCCATATATTTACTGACGTAGTCAAGTACCTGACCAGAAATTTTGAAAAAAAAATGTAACACTGCTCTTCAGCTCATATTCCAATTTGACGAATAACTTAAACAAATTCATACATATAAAACAGAAAAACAAGGTAATATGTAACCAAACTTCTAGAATGCTATCACAAACATAAGAAATCATGGGAAAGGTCACAAAGAAAATGATTTAATGACATAAAAACCTCAAACTTCTATGTACCAAACCTTCAAAAGATAACAGGGAGATAGGGGACTGTTCACAGAAGAGGCTGTTCCCAGCAGACAGACGACTATCGCTTATGCACAGAAATGCTGCACGCTGTGCATGTGGGTTGTTTTGTTTGTTTGTTTGTCTGCTTAGGCAGGAAAGGGATGCAGAAAGGGATCTAGCACATTTCTGTAAATCTCTTAGGGATGGGTGGCATTTGGGGGGCGGGGAGAGGTCTGGTTCCTTCCACCTCCTCACCCATATAATCCAGGACCAGGCAACAGTGAGCCCTCAAAAACTGATTTCTGAAAGACGATATTACACATTAGGGCCTGTGAGAGAAAAAGGGCTCTTACATTAAAGTCTGTTAGAAAAAAAATCAGGCAGAAGACTGGAAAGTGAAGAGAAACTCAGACACAGCCTGAAGCATCTGAGTGACTGGTCAACAGGACTTGGTGGCTAACCGCCGCCTCAAGTGGTCAGCTTATCGGTTAGAAGGCATCTCCTCCCAGACCTTTACCAGTAGGTCATGGCTAGGTATTCTGATGAGGTTATCTAAGTAAAATGGTGTGTTATTTTCATTTTAAGAATTCAGAACTGAAGAAAAAGGAGTGTTTTTCATGGATGAACCAAGTTGCTTGTTTATGTGTATCCAAATCAAATGAGTTGAGAACAGACGTAACGAACAGGCATAATGAATAGACCCTCTTGACTTACTTAGGTCCATTTGCAAAACTCAAGTACTTGAGGTCCACGTAAATACACTTACATAGGTGTTTAACTATAAAGAGTCTGTAAAAGAAAACCATGTTAAATTGTCAGCAGCATTTAAAAAAAAATCTGTGTAAAAAACAAATGACTTGAGGAAAAAAGAACTGAATGACTCATTTTGAAAAAACCATATAAGAACTTTCATTTCTATGCCCATGTCTTTTTTAAAAATCGGATCCAAAAGAACGGGATCTGAGAATGCTATTCCACTACTGTTGATCAAAACCGTCCATACTCAAGAGAACAAGGCAAAGGGTAATTTTTAACGAATAAATGACAAAGGAAATCAAAACGAGAAAAAAATAAATATGGAAAGAAGAGAGGAAAGCACCCACTTCTAAAATCCTTCGCTTTGCAGTAGCGATTTCCAACCAGTGTGCTGCAAGAATTTTTCAGACATGCGCTACCTGACCGTTTAGTGAGGGGTACTGACTAAATCAGGGGTGTCCAACTCATGTTCACCGGGGGCCGCGTCAGCCTCGCAGTTGCCTTCGAAGGGGCGAAATCACTTTAGGACTGCATAAATGGAACTGCTCCTTAACCGTTAAAGAGTTGAAATTCCATTCCGCCCTTTGAAGACAACCTCGAGGCTGATGTGGCTCCCGTTGAAAATGAGTTTGACACTATGGTAAACAGATTGTCAAATAAAAAATGACAACAGTCAACATAAGAATAGCCCTCCGGTGTGAATAAATGAAAATTGTACCTATTTTTTTGTCAGGTCAGCAAAACACATATTTTTTGTGTGCCTCAGAATTTTAGTAATTACTTTATGCGTGCCATGAGATGGAAAAGGTTGAAAATTGCTGCTTTACAGTAATGATCTGGATTAAATTGCCATACTTTCAGTTAATTATATGTTAAGAGGAATTAAAGATTTATTCTTCAAATTATTTTGATTCCAGAGCCTTCCAAAGACAGAGACAACTTAATGTAGTTCCAACAGAACACAAGAAATTAGGGAACATTATTCTCCACAGCTTCGGAAACGAGGCAACTTAAATCTCCAGAGTTGCAGATTGGCTCCAAGTGCCCCTCAAAACGCAAACACCAGGGAGCCCCGGACTAAGTAAACCTGAACACTCCTCCAGCTCAAGAGAACTAAAAAGCAGGTAAAAACAGGATAAACCACGGCCTGGAGGCTGGGAGAGGGAAGGCGTGCCAGGGGCTCTGCTTTGGGCCCACTCCCACTGGTCCTGGGGATAAGAGCTAAAACCTGGTGGGGGTGGGGCGGGAGGCACTGGTGGACAGCTGGACCCTGTAAGGAAGGGGCAGCAGGGCAGGCGGGCTCTCACAGGGGCTGCGGCTCAGCTCAGAAGCAGCTTAGTGTCTGAAACTGCCTCCAGGACCTAAGTGCCCCACTTGCCCGACAAAAGCAAATGCAAGTTATCTCCAAAAGAGAAAAACATCCTCTTAGGCCTCAAATTATTTCTAAACAATTGTGCAAATAAGATGTCCAGCATGCAATTAAAAAACAAACAAACTAGGGACCTAAGGAGACAAGGCAATATGAAAAATATGAATCAAAACCAACAGAAGCAAACACTGGAAATGACTCACAGGTACTGCCGTATCAAACTTTAAGATAATTATATGCATTGTATTCAAGGAGGTAAAAGACAAGATTGAGTACTTCAGCAGATAACTGGAAACTATAATATGAGAAACAAGTAGAAACTAAAGAATAAAAACTGTATAACTGAAATAAAAGCTCAATCGACAAGTTTAATGGCAGATTATTCACAGCAGGAGAGAGAGTGAAGGGCGAGTGCTAGAACGAAGGGCAGACAGAAACACAGAACGTACGGGAAAGTGTTCGGACCCGGGGAACTGTGGTCCCAGGAGGATCGGTGAGAGGAGACAGGGCCGAAGCAGTGTCTGCGGTACTAATGGGTGATGACGTCACAAAATAATGAAAGATACGAAGCCACAGATCAAGAAGTCCTAAAAACCCTAATTACATGTTTAAAAAATTGCTGAAAACCACAGACAAAGAAAACATTTAAAAAGCAGCCTGGAAAAAAGGCAGACTTCAGACAAGTGACTTCCCAACAGAACCAATTCAAGTCGAGATAATGAGATATCTTTGGAGAGCTAAAGGAAACAGTGGCAAATCAGGAATGGATAAAAATGTTCTCAAATTAGACTGTGGTGATAGTTTTATAACTCTGTGCAATTACTAAAGCCACGGAACTGTACACTTGAAATGGGTAAATTTTATAGTATGAGTTGTATTTCAATAAAGCTGTTTTTATTTTAAATGAAGGACAAATAATGACAGTTGCAAACAAGCACTGTAAGAATCTGTCACCGGCAGACTTTCACTAAAGAAATTCTAAGGGGCAGCCCAGGCTGGTGGGGCTCAGTGGATTGAGAGCCGGCCTACGAACCAAAGGGTCGCCGGTTCGATTCCCAGTCAGGGCACATGCCTGGGTTGCAGGCCAGGTCCCCAGTAGGGGGCATGTGAGAGACAACCACACACTGGTGTTTTTCTCCCTCTCTTTCTCCCTCCCTTCCCCTCTCTCTAAAAATAAATAAGTAAATAAATTAAAACCTTAAAAAAAAAAAGAAGTTCTAAGGGGTGTTCTTCAGGCGGAAAGGAAATGACCCCAAACGGAAGACGATACACGTGGTCTTGCAGAGCTATGGGTAAAAGATGACCCTTTCCATAAACAGTGCTGAATAAGGGGTGCAGATAAAAAATAAAGCTTGACCCCTTTTTCACAAGTTACACAAAAATCAGTTCCAAGGAGACTGCAGATCTGAATTTGAATGGCAAAACATTAAGATGTGCAGATGTTAAGGCAACTATCTTCTTGATCTGCAAACAGAACTTTTACAAATTAGGAAGAAAAAGGCATGTAAACCTCAAAAGAAAACTGGGCAAGACCCTTGAAGAGGCACTTCATAAAAGAGAATACCAAGTAAACAAGGAAGAGATGTTCAACCTCATTCATCAGCAAGAAACCGCAGTTTAAAAACCACCTCGCACTCACCGGGATGGCTAAAATTTACGACCAACACAACCAAGTGCAGCCAAGGATGTGGCGCACAGGAACTCTCACACTTGCAGGGGGTGTCAATCGGTACAAACACTTCCGCAACCAGGAACAGTATTAGCTCCTAACGTTAAAGATAACGCGCATCTTTTGAGCTAGAAATTCCACCACTAGGTATACACCCAACAAAAACCGAGTGCACCAGGAGACACATGAGTAATAACAGCCAAGTGTTAGAAGCAATCCAAACGTCCACCAACAGTGGAATGGCGAAACTGGGGTGTATTCATACCACGCAAAACTATCAGGCAATAAAAATGAACAGCAGTTACAACAGAATAAATGATTTTCAAAAACATCGCGAGTGAAAGAAGCCAGACACAAAAGAATATAGATTCATTTGAATAAAGTTCACAAAACAGGCAACGTGGTACTGCAGGCTCTATAGTTTTTATGGTATGTGTGTTTAGAAAGGCAATTACACCGAAAAAGAGGCAAGGAAGTGATTATCTCCCCAAAGCAGGCCTGGGTTCCCTCTGGAGCGGGAATTCCCGGCCGCTGGCGAGGTCCCATTTCTTGGCCGCACGACCACCAGACCCCTGGCTGGGGGCTCTGGCACGGGGCGGTGCGTTCGTGCAAAAAGAAAGGAGAAGGGGGGCGAGGAGGGGCGAGGAGGGGAGAGGAAGGCGGCACGCAGCTCCAGATGGAAGGGAAGCACCACTTCACAAGTAAACCCAAACGCGGCTCTGAGCCCCGGCACGGGGGCGCCTTCGCCCAGCGCCAGAGCCCTGGAGACGGAGGCCAGAGAGGCTTCGGGCCGGCCTCCTCCGGGCTGCAAGGCACCGATCCTGGCTTCGGCCATCGTGAGCCACCGCGCGGCCGGGGCGCGGCCACACCTGCCCAGGGTGTCGCCCCACCCCGCAGGCCCCCGGCCCCCTCAAGTGCCTCCCACAGCCTGCGGAGGCCGGCGCCGCCCGCTCCCTCCAGAACGCCCCCCATCGCGACACCCCCGGGCGCTCCCACCGGTCTCGACGCCCCCACGACTCCCCCGAAGCCAGCCCCGCGCCGCCCGCCGTGCTCCCTCCTCGCCCAGGCGCCCGCGCGGCTCACCTCATTGTCACTGCCGGGGCGGGCGCGCGGGGCCGGGCGCGCGGCGCGGGGCGCGGGGCGTTAGCGGGGGAGCCGGCCCCGGGCGCGGCGGCTCCGCGTCTCGCTGGGCTGCGGGGGACAGCGGGGGCTCATCTTCTCGGGGAGGGCGTCCGGGCCGCTAGCTGCGGGGAAGGGCTGCGGCAGCCGCGCCTGACAGCTGGGCCCCGGCCCCTGCCATCTTGGCGGGCGCGTGCCCGGGCCGGCGTGTGCGCGCGCCGCCCGGAAAGGTGGAAGGAGGGGAGGGGGCGGCGACCCCCGGCTCCGCTGACGGGGAAGCGGGAGGGCGAGCTCAACCCAAGGGCCGAGACTGACGGTGCGTCCCTCCGCCCGCTGAGGTGGGGTGCGCGCGTGCGTCCCTCAGCCCGCGGCCGCCGAGGAGAGAGCGCGCGCGGCGTTCCAAGCCCGACACAAAAGGCGCGGAGCCCCACAGCCCGCGCCTCCAGGAGCTGGGAGCCGAGAGTTGTGAGGGGTGGGGCGGGCCTCAAGGGGGCGGGGCCGTGAGAGGATACGGAGGCGGGGCTTATGGTGAGGGCGCGCGATGGGGGCGTGGCCTCTAGAAGGGGGCGGGGCTTATGAGGGAGGGTCGTGGGGTTATTAGGAGCCAGGGGTGCGACCGGGTCTAAAAGGAGTGGGGCGTTGGGCCGACACTTGGAACGCTGGGCCCTTCCCAGCGCTGGGCGCCCCCCTGTACAAGTGGAGGCCAATGACTTCTCGATCGTCTGTGCGTGGTGGCCAGAGGATTACCCCTCCTTCGGTCCTGCAGTGCGTCCCGCCTGTTCGGACGCTGTGGGCAACCTGGATCCGAGGGGTGTCGAGGTCACCGACTCCTGACTCTGTTTGTCAATAAAGAGCTAAGGCTGGGACCGGGAGTCGCAGCTTTGGGGCAATCCCGGCACCTGAAGGATTTCCCCCGGCCCAAGAGCCCCCCCCCCCCCCCCCCCCCCCCCCCCCCCGCCTAACGCCACAAAACCTGTGAAAAATCCCATCCACAAACACAGAACAGAGTAGGTCGTCCAGGTTTTCTCTGCTTGTTAAAGCCCTATCCCTCCTAGAGGTTAGCTATCCTCACTGCTGGCTGGAAAACCTAAACCCTTAGAGTCGCACGCCCCATGTCTAAGTAGACATAGTCCTTGTGCTTTCTCACTATTAACTCCCTTTCCCCTCTGTCATAGCAACGTTGAAATCATGTCTACCTTTTAACAAGAGCCTATGTAGCGTTTGAGAGTGCCTGGCTCCAGCAGGTGGGCAGCGAAAGGTTGCTAGTTCACTCCTGGCACAGAGTGAGAAGGAGCTCTGTGAGTGATGTGGTTTTGCCCAGGAAGTGGGGGAGCCAGTTCTCACACCAGTGTTTTTCTGAGTCAGAATCCTAGCACCCATCCCTTCTCACTTTCTACGGTTGAATGTCGTTCTCAGGTGTCGCAGGTTGGGCTTCTGCATGTTTATGCCCCTCCCTCACCATCCACTTGACAGAATTCCTTAGCGATTGCTTGTCACAGGTCCACTTTCCTTCTCCTATTTGTTTGAGCCTAAGTCTTCAGACTCAAAGGACACCTTGGGTCCCTAGAGTCCTGTTCTCAGCCCCAAAGGGGTTTTGCCCCTCCTAACCTGATTTGTCCCTCTCCTCCTAGGGTCAAAATCGGTCTTTTTACTACAGAAAAGACTTGTTGAACCCTAAAAATTACGAAAATGGACAAGCCCCAGGTCAGTCGGTGACCTCCGGTGTGCTCTGAAGCAACGGGTTACCCCTGGCCAGTGCATATCAAAGTTCTGGGAGAAGACTCCTGGGGTATTGGCCTGTTTATTTCCAGCCTGGTTTAGTGAAGCATGTGGCCCACTCTGACCTTCAGATCAAGCACTTCCCCTGCTACTTTGGAGTCAGACAGGTTGTTACTATCCTATAGCTGGAAGAAGATTTGCTGGGAAATGTTGATGGCAGATTTGCTATAGAACACTAGTACCGAAGGTAAGGGGTACATACACCTCCCCACCTCCATCTAACTTTCCTGCTAACTACCAATCCCCTGGAACAACAGACATCCACATTCCTTTTAAGGGGATCAGAGGCTATTGATGCTGGAAGGGACCTGCAAGTCCTTTTCCTGGTGCAGGGTGGGGGAGCACAGAACACTGAGAAAGGGAAAGTGACTGGCCCAGCATCACTGAGTGAATTCGTGAATTAGCTGCGTGGGCTCCCGGAGAAGTCCTTTCTTGCACCTGATGTGTGTTCCTCAGAGCAGCAGGAGCCAGGGAGAACAGGTAGGGGCCACTGTGCCCTAAGCTGAGCCCCTTTCCCCATGAATGGGTGCTGGTCTTTGTCTAAGACCTTTGGCTGGCTCAGCCAAGGATGCTGGGAAGGCAGAGCTCCACATTCTAACCTAGCTCGCAGACCTCTCCGAGTCTCCGTTCTCATTCGACAGATGGGACTCCTAAATCTGTCTTGCAGGCACTGCCGAGGATCAGCGTAAAGCAAGCTCCCGAAGAGCAGCCTTTCCGCCCTTTCCCAGCACCCTCTCTCACATCTTCTTCCCCGTTTCCTTAACCGTGCATCTTTTGAAACCACAGTCTGTTTAGCATGTTTCCCATTTACTGAACAAAGGCATTCTTCCTTCAAAGTACATGAATTCCGTGTTTTCCATTCTTCTGATAAAAAGAAAATGAACATTTTGGTGGGTACGTGGCCCCCAAATGATTTGTTTCTGGAGGTCATCAGTTCTTGGATCGGGAAAGATGGCTCACTGCAGTCAGTGACGCTATGACAGGTGATGTGTGTGGGAGCAGGACGCGTGGTCAAGCTGACTACTCCTGGACGACCACTCCCATTTGTGGGGGAGTCAGGAAGATGGGGTCTCTGCTGTATGCCTAGCCCGGGACAGCCATCGAGCCACAGACTCATAAGAGAGCTGGAGGGTCCTCAAAGGGCAACTCGTCCAACCTCCTTGCCCAGAAGGTCCCCTAGAGGCCACAGAGGCCAGTGAGATGAAAAGTTGGGTGACCAGGTTTTTATAGACGCCAAGTCCTGGAACTGCCCAAGTTATCCCATGCCCAGTCCCTGTGTCTTCCAGGTTTTTGCCTGGGGTCACTGCTGAGGAATCAATTCCACAGACCTTCTCCAGTACCTGGCAGTTGCCAAAGTAAACCTCACTCACCACAAACAAGCAAAAGAAACACAGTTGCTTTGGATGATTCATCAATGAGACCCTGCCTGGTTTATATTAACCAGCTTAAGTTGTATTACTAATTCATGCCAGAAACCGAAGCGGAGACATGCTTCCTTAAAGTGCAGACAACGACAGATGTCTCAGGGGACTCGGGGACCACCGGTGATCCTCACCCTGTTTTTGAAAATCATTCACACCATTCATGTCATTGACCAATTCAGTCATTATGCACCGTTGTTTTCTGGAAATACAACACAATTTGTATTCATTCATTCAGTGTTTATCGAGCACCAATACATCTGCTCAGGCCACTCCCTCAGTCTGCCTGGCAAATTATCCTCAGCCCCGACCCTGGGGCCCTGAGCGCCCCCCCCCCCACCCAGGGCTGCTCATCACACCCTACTGGGGTGGGCTTCTTAGTTGCTGGCTCCACCACTGGACTGTGAACTTCACAAGGGCAGCAATTTGTTTTGTTCCTTTGTCCTCCCTGCCAGTTGCAGCACAGAATTGAAAAGACCCTGCTGACAGGTCATGCTCATCCAAGCCAGGCTGAGGGGGGGTGGGGCAGGGCGGGGACCAGCCTGGTGTGTGCAGGCATTACATTTTGGAAGCAGAAGCGCCTGCCTGTATTCTGGGTCCATCTGGCGGGAACTATAAACTGCTCCCAGCCCTTATGCATTCCTTACACCTGAGGATGGTTTGTAGCTAGAGCTTCTCTCGATTGACTCTACCCTATGGGCTTCTTGGCTCAAAAAAACAACTTTCCATAAGATTATATTTTACCCACTTTGAAGACTCAGGAGTGGGAAGGGCTCTTGGGAAAGGGGACTGTTAGGGTCATACTGGAGACGCCCCCAGCTTCCTGCTGTGGTAACTCAAAGACCGGGACCAGTCATGAGGAAGCTTGGCCAGAAGTGGAGGGGACCTTGGGTACACTCCCGACCACCCCGAGGCCCCCGCGTTTTCCCATGGACCACAGTTCCCGGCAGGTCTCCCACCCCCGCAAAGGCAGAGTGCCCAGGGAAGAACTAGGGACCCGGGCCGGGACAGGGGGCTCGGACAGTTCCCCGCCAGGTGGAGCGGGCCCGGCTGGGCGGCACTCATGCCCATGGACAGGTTCTCCCGTGGGGAGTCAGGCCTGAGCTCTGTCTGGGCGACTGAGAGTCCGGCTTTGGCAGAAACTCCCCCACTCTGCCCCAAGGCGGCAGACTTGGACCGGTGGCTTCCACGCTGCAAAGTCTATGCTAAACCACCCAAGAAGGGAGTGTGACCGCTTCGACCTCAGGCCCCCGGAGCTTGAACCCCCTTCTCCGTGAAGGAATCGTCGGCCTCCTGTCCTTCTTGTCCGCAAAAGGCATTTACCTGCAGTGAACCTGGGCCCAGGCGAGTGGAACCAGGCCCCATGGCAGGAGCCCGGGCAGGCAACAGCAGTCTAAGGGGCCAGGGCTCGGGCTTTCCCTCAGGCTCTCTCGGGGCCCAGGTGTCCTCTCTCGCCTGGAGAGTGCCCACGCTGTCCCTTGAACCCCGCAGGACACCGGAATCCCGCGATAAGCGGCCCACTGCCTCCATGGGGCTCGGAGCCCTGGGGCCAGGGTGGGAGTCAGTGGCCTAAGTTTCGGGAAACCCGCAGACCCCTCCGTCCCGTCCTTCCCACTGTGAAGATCCTCCTGTTCTTCCATCTGTAAGGGGGGACCCCTAGTAGATGGCTTTTGTCGGAGGCTCGGCTGGCTGGTTTCGGGCCAAGATGCGGGCACGGGCAGGCGCAGTGGCAGGGCAGGCCCCCCAACCAGAAGCCTCCCCTGGGGCAACGTGCCCCACCCTTGAGATATCAGGCCAGGTTCACAGGTTCCCTGGGGTTGTGTCCGTGGAAGTGGATGCTCGCCCTGCCCCCCGGAAGACTGCGCCTTTTCCCATAGACCACACTCCACAGCAGGTCTCCCACCCCCGCAGAGGCAGAGTGCCCAGGGTAGAACTAGGGACTAGGGGCCGGGATGTGGTTCAGTAGAAGAACTTCAGTGGCCTCATTTGCACGGGTGGAGGACTCAGCGCCCTTCCTGGGCTAGGTCTGCCCTCCTGGAGGAGTGTTGAGCCAGGTCCTGTCGTCTCAGACTGCCTGAGTGTTCCCACTTAACTCAATTAAGAAAAGTAAGCCAAGGGCATCCCTCAGGCCAGGCTAGCCAGTGATTCCAGAGCTGCTGTCTCCACGGGAGCCTATGCCCTTTCCCACGAGGCCCCCACTTTGGGAAGGAATGTTCCACCCCCCAACCCAGGGAAGCCCATCCTCCCTAGTATCCCCAGCCTCAGTCATCATCAGGTCTCTGCATGGGGGTGGGGTGGGGGCAGTTCAACTGTCAGCTCTAGGGAATAACTTCCTGGTCACTCCTCCCTGTTGGCTCTCACACCTGACTGTTGACAGCCAGGGTAGTTTGTGGACCCAGGGAAGGAAACATTCCCATGAGAGGATGGGAAGCCTGTACTGCTGAATGTGTGAGCAGACCGTTTAGGGGACTTGAGAGGTCTGAAAGCTGTGATTTGCAACACCCCCACCCCCACCCCCACCCCTGCAATGTTCTACCAAGAAGCAGAACTTGGCGTGGCTACCAGAGGGAGTGAGAGAGGGCTGTACGGAGTCAAGGGCCCGAACAAGAGCAACATGAGAACGAAGAAGCATTTGGGGAGTAGCCCAGAGTATTTTTAAATGTACAATGTAATCAGAGGCAGTGAAAAACAGAAAAGACACTGATCTAGAACTAGGTTGGCACACCTCTACAAAGGGCCACGGAGTAAATATCTTTGGCTTTTTGCAGGCCACTCGGTCGCTTTCATAACTACTCCATTGGGCCTTACAGTGTCAGGGCTGCCGTAGGCAATATGTAGATGAATGGACGTGACCGTGTTGCAATAAAACGTTGTTTATAAAAATAAGTGGCAGGCTGGGTTGGGCCTGCAGGCCGTAGTTTTGATCCGGGGGACCTAGAAGATGGAATGAAAAAAATTCCTTCACAAAGCAGAATGAAAGAAAGAACTGGAAATTATCATTGACAAAATGAGGCACTTAAGTATTGATAATAGATTCAAGAGACCTAACTTCTCAGTAATATAGTTCCAAAAGGGATGGAGGAGGGGAAGCCATCAATGAGGACCAAATAGAGTTTGTAAGTTAGAAGAACTCATCAGAAGACCGGCTGTCTTCCCCTGAGATGAGGAACAAGACGCGGTTGCCCGCTCTCACCTCCGCTTTCCGGTGTTGTGCTGGAGGGTCTCGTCGCGGCCATTAGGCACAAAGACATTCCTAAGGGAAAGCAAGAAGTAAAACTCTCTCTTATTTGCAGATGACATGACCTCGTGTATAGAAAATCCTATGAAATCCACTGAAGAACTATTTAAATGAATAAACCAGCTCAGGGAGGTTGTAGGACGCACAGTCAATATATGAAATGAATCATATTTCTATGCACCTGCTTTGAACATCTGAAAATGAAATTAAAACAATTTTATTTACAGTAATGTTAAAAAGAATAAAATACTTAGAATCCATTTAACAAAAGAAGTGTAAGACCTACACTGAAAACTACAGAATGTCATTGAAAGGAATTAAAAACCTAAATAAATGGAAAGACGTCTTCCATGAATTGAAGAGTTTGATATGGTTTATTTGACAATAGTCCCAGTTTGGTCTACAGATTCAACACAATCCCTGTCAAAATCCTAGCTGCCTTTTTTTTTTTTTTTTTTTTTTTTGCAAAAACTAGCAAGCTGATCCTAAAATTCATTTGGAAATGCGAAGGACCTAGACCAGACAAAACAATCTTGAAAAGGAAAAACAGAATTGGAGGAGTCCTATTTCCTGATTTCCAAATTCATTAAAAAGTGAAAGTAACCAAGACAGTGCGACACAGCGTAAGGACAGACATATAGGTTGACGGAATGGAACAGAGAGTCCACGAATGAGCCCTTACATTTATGGTTAACTGAGGTTTTACAAGGGCGCCAAGACAATTCAGTGGAGGGAAGAGTAGTTTTCAGTAAATTGTTCTGGGATAACTAGATAACCACATGCAATAAATGAAGGTAGACCGCCCTTTACATAACATACAAAAGTTACTTCCAAAGAGATCACAGTCCTAAAACTGTAAGACTTTGGGAAGACAACATACAGGGTGGGGCAAAAGCAGGTTTGCAGTTGTTCGTAGGGAAAAGAATACAATAATAAATAATAATACAAGGATAAACTTGCATACTCACAACTGTATGTGGAAATCTTCACAAACCTTGGGGTAGGCAAAGGCTTCCTAGATATGACACCAAAAGTCCAAGCAACTAAAGCAAAAAAAAATATATATATACTGGACTTCATCAGTATAAAACACTTCTGCTGTAAATAATAGCACTAAAGTGAAAAGACAACACACACAATGGGAGAAAATATTTGCAAATTATATATCTGAAGAGTATCTAGAGTATACGGTGAGCTCTTACAACTCAGCAATACAAATACAAATACGCCAATTGAAAAGTGGGCAGAGGACCCGAATAGTTATTTCTTCAAAGAAGACACACGAGTGGCCCACATAAGCACGTAGAAAGACGCGCAGCATCAGCAGCTACCAGGGAAACGCAAATCAAAACTGCTGTGAGATGCCACTTCACGCCCGCAAGGCTGGCGATAAATGTAATTCTACCTGATTCGCACTTTGCCAGGAACCTATATACAATTTTGAGGATATTATGGCAGTTTTATTTCAATACATTGATGATCCACTGAAGTGGGTGGTTTTCTTAAAAACAGGTAGAAATGCTGGTAGTAGAACTTGGACTAAACCCCCAAACCAGCAGTTTTCAACCCTTTTCATCTCATGGCACACATAAACTATTTACTAAAATTCTGCAGCAAAAAAATATATTTTTTACAGATCTGGCAAGAATAGGTATAGCTTTGATTTATTCACACTGGAAGGCTGTTGTGTTGGCTGCTGTCTTTTTTTTTTTTTTTTTTTTTTTTGACAACCTAAGGGAAAAGAGGTCAGTGCCCCTGACTAAATAGTCAGGTGTTGCGTGTTTTAAAAAATTGTTGTGGTGCATCAGGTGAAAATCGCTGCTTAAAACCAAACTGAGAGCTTTGGGCATCTGGATGGTGAGCTTTGGGGAAACCGGCCAGCTCTGGCACCAGTGTGGATAAATGTTATGCACTGTGATTGAATGACCACGCAATGAACGACTGAGTGGGCTCCTGACAAGGCAGCAGGTAGAGAGTCACCTGGAAACAAGGCGAGGAGCCCCGCAGGTGTCCCTGCTCTGTCACTTGCTGGGCCTGGGCTTTCTAGAGTTAGATTCTAGATGGTGGATTCTGGCAGCTGGAGGTAGCTGGGGAGGGGTGGGGTGTTGAGGGGCGTGGAGTGGGTGGGAGGGAGAAACAAACACAGGATGAGCGTGTTTCTGGTCACCTCCACCTGACTCCTTCAGCCAAAGCAGCCGTATCCTCAACTGCATCCCCGAGTGGATTTTCCTGCATGATTTCATCCGGGGAGAGCGTTTGCAGCTAAAACCGAGTCTGAGAGCCAGAAGATCCCCAGCCCCCAACTTGCTCTCAGCCGCGATCTTTTCATAACATTCGCTTGCCACAGTTCATTGGTTTTTGCCTTGATAACTTTCCCGTCTGTTAGAAATCTGAAGAAGGTAATAATGTGTCTCTGTTTTCATTCTTTTACAAAACCACTGCTTAATTTGGCAGGTAACTTAAACTTGCTTCGCCCAAGTGACCTAGAACTGGGCTGGCAGGGTGGTGCAGTTTCCGCACACACCCCGGCTCTCTCCTCTGAGTGATGAGGCTTACAGCCGTTAGGTAAAAATAGCTTCTTGCAGCTTCCGCCAGGAAGACACTTAAAAAGGGAAAAAGGATTCATTTGCTAAAAAAGAAAAAGGCTCCCAAATTGCTACCATAATTTTGGAATGCATTTTTGCAAACATTTCTGTATCAGGGCACAGGAAGGCATTTTCACCCTCTAATTCAGCCGTTCCACGCTGGGCGTTTGCCCTGAGCAAGCAAAGTTAACTTTATGAAAAGCTCAGTGGACAGAGCTGTCCTCGGCAGTGCTGTGCGTGACAGGAAAACAGTGAGGCAGGAGAAAACATTCAGGGTTGAGGGTGAAGGTTGAGAAACCCCCTCCTGCAGGTACAGAAGCTCCCCTGCCGCTCGTGGCTCATTCACGGGCGTGTCCACCTGCCTCATATTGACCACCCGTCTGCACCGGGAGCCATGCGGGGTGTCGGAGGCAGGGAGCTCATGGGTGTGGAGGCTCCGCCACACTTACAACTCAGCGTGATGAGGGTAGTACGGTGAGCAGGGACGCAAAACAGGGACCAGCATCCAGACCAGCTACTGAGGGGAGGCTTTCAGGAGGAAGCGACTTTTAAGCTGAGCTGCGAACGTGATGGTCATTGGCAAGGGGAAATGGGAGGAACAGTGTCGGGACAGGCAGCTCAGCAGGGGATGCGGAGAGGCCTTGTTGGAGGAGCAGGAGGCCACTGCACAGGCCCCATGTGCCACGTGAGGGAGTGTTCCCTCCGAGCCATGACAGGGTTTTAAGCAGGAGAGTGACATGTTTAGAAAGCTCACCCCACTGCCAGCGAGGTGCGTGGAGTAAGGCCAGCATGGCTGCGGCCAGGCCGGCAGTGATGGCAGCCGGCCAGCGCAGAGGCAGCACGGGTGGGGAGGTGACAGGGACACAGGCGACAGATGCCCAGGTGTGGGAGAGGCGGAACAGTACAGGAGTTAGTGAGAAGCCTGGAACCAGACTCCAGGGGTTCCCATCTGACTTCCCTGCTGTGTGGCCTGTAGCAAGTTAAGGGTCATGGTCAGAAGCCACGTCCTAGGGTCATAGAGGGAACTGAAGGAGTTGCCCTGTGTCAGGCACTTGCAGTGGTGCCTGGTGTGGGGTCAGGGCTGCTATTCGAGTTGCTGTTATTGGCGGCTTGTTGCTTTGGAGCATGAGACTGAGGCAGGTGTACATCCAGGTGTGAAGCTAAGGAAGCTGCATCAGGAGAGGGACCTGGGCCTTACAGGTCGGAAGAGGTGGTGGAGACAACCCAGGGAGGGGTAGGGGTGGAAAGGGCAGGGGTCCAGGAGAGGCCTGCAGGGCACAGACGGGTAAGCAACAGACCGGGGAGGTTGTTTTTAACAGGAAAGAGTTGAACCTGCTTAAATGCTGGTGGCAAGAGGCTTGGCAGAGCACAGTGAGGACAAATGCCCCTGGCAGGGTGGGCTTCACGATGTTTTCCTGTCAGTGTCATCGCTGTGAGGGGACTGGGCGGGGAGTGAGGGTGTTTATCATGGCCGTGTGGTGTGCCGCCAACAGGAGTTGTTCACAACGAGGTTATGATGACATGAAAGAGTGCGTATAAGTTAAACGAAAAGAACAAGATAAAGCGTTGTATGTGCAGTATGTCGACTACAGAAATACACCCGAAACTGAACCCGTAGAAAACGGTGCACTGGGAAGAAATGGTGCCATTTCTGGGCGGTGGGGGTAGGGCAGGGCTTCCTTCTGAACTCCCCCTGATGAGTCTGTGTTAGCGTCTTCATGGAAAAGTCCAGTAAACTTTATTTTATAAAAACAAACTAGGGTGGCCAGGCGCTCGCCCTGCCAAGGTCACAGTGACCTTAGGAAAATCCCTGCTCTCCAGGGATTTTGGTTTCTGCATCTACAGAAAGAGGGGCTCAATAAAAGCATGTCCCCCCCAGTGAGTGTCCCCAGAGACTCTGCCTTGCAGACATGTCCCAGGGAGGAAAGGCCGTGCGGTCAGACAGCCTTGGGAACCCTGCATGCTCACAGACTCTTAGAAGACCCATTCTCAAAGAAAAGTTCTGCTCAAACCTGCCCAAGTCTCAAACACGAGGTCTGTGAGCAGCCCATGGAATCGTGTCCCCTGGTGGCCCTCCAGGCTCCCCTGCAGCCCCACCTCTCAGCAAGGCCTTCAGATAAACATCCCGGTGGTGGAGCTGGCAGAGCACTGGGGGGCACCTGGAAAGGGGATAGCTGCAGCTGCTTGGCCACCCTCCTGGACTCCAGGCTCGCTCCCCACCCTGCTGTCCTGATCACACCGGGTCCATTCCAGCCTCGGCTGCTGGCTGCAGCCTGGGAAGGAGACAGGAGGGGTGAACAAACCAGGGCAGGGGAAGCCTCGCCTGCAGTGGCCTGAGTTTCTGAAAATCACCTTTCGTGTCACTCGATGGCACAGACCCACAGTGACTGGAGGGGAGGATGGGAGGCCTTTGATCAATTCCCGCAAAGCTAATCCTGGGCTGCTGAAATAACTCATTTGAATGGAGACAAGTAGGAAGAGAGCAATGCTAGCTTACATAATACCCTTTTCCCATTATTGATCTTAAAAAATCGTGTAAGTATGCAGAAACAAAAGTAGATCTGATTAAGTTAATAATGGGTCTCTTTTCCTTCCTTGATCTGGTTATTCCCTGTTATTAATTTTAAAACGGTTATTTGGCAAATCTGATGAATGTGTACACACCACAGGCAAATTATAGTCCCCAGGGGAAGAAAAAAATCTGTATATGAGACAGAATATAGTGTGAATCATATCTAATTTCAAATATTTTAATTTATATACTTTCATGATTATAGGTCAATACGAAATCCGCTTTTCAGATTTTATTTCATTACAGAATATATTTGATAAGGATACGTACAAACAGAGTCACCTTTCATACATATTGTTTACCAGTGCCCCGCCCCTGCAGCGCCGGAGGGTGTCACGAAAATGCTTCCCAGCATCGGGCTGAATTGGCCGTCTGAGCAACCAGGGCTGGTGAGTTCAGCTAGTTCAATTCCCTTACTTGCCTGGAACAAGCAAAAATCTTACTATTTGTTTCTAAGTCTGTTTATTACTCTTCTGTTTTAAAATCTGAGATACATTCCCCAATGTAAACAACACATTTCAGTCTGTCACACATCGAAATGGGTAAGGCCTTCTCGACAAACAGACGCCGCCCGCGTTCATGCACCAGAACGCAACCTCACTCGGTGGCGAGGCGAGCGGCCAGGCACCGAAGACAGGTCCAGGGGTACCTGGCACAGCCTCCTGGGCTTCTCCCGCTGCAGGTGTGTGGTATCTTTTCGACTTGGTCTACTTGGTCTTAAAATACAAATATACAATGTCCATAAGCATAAAATAGTAAAGCCTAGCCTTACATATTTATTATGAATCACTAAAATCCTATACAAGTATAATACCATATCATGCCAATTAATACACAGAGGAAGGCAGCCAAATGTCTCCATTCAGGGGCGCGAACGGGGACCGGGGGGCGCCGTCCATGAGGGTGTGCAGCGGCCGAGTGCATGGGGTCAGGCGGGCAGGCCGGCTAACTGGAGCTCCGAACTGCCTGTCCCCCCTGCGGAAACGGCAATCCGCCTCTGGCCCGCCAGCCTCCCGGAGGGAGAACTGAGTGAGGCCTTAGACAGAGTAACCAGGTAAAGCCATAGCTGCGGTCCCGACTCAGCTGTGCAGTGAGCTCCGCACACACTCAGTCCACCCCTCTGGGCCATCAGTCCACAGGGACCCCGATTCAGTACCGCATTAGCGTCATACACACTCGGCTCAGCAAGCTCGATGGCGAGAGAGGCAAGCCTATGTACAGTATTTGAAAAGGCATTCTGTGACCGATTTCGAAGAGTCCATAGAAAAGTTACGAAGGATATACCAATCTGCTGATGTCACTGTAATGTAAACCCTGGGGATTTTTTTACATCAAGTGTGTTTTATACATGGTACGACCAGAGACCTGAACTGCTGACCCGACGTGGCGCCCGCTGATCCGCTAAGCTAAGGTAACCGGTACAGGGCGTGGTTTCCTGAGGTTTGTGAGAACTTTGCAAACGAAACAGAAATCACAGTGACCGAGTGGGCGCCTCCCGGGCTGCTCGGCGCCCGTGGCCTCGCCGGCACTACACGACCCGCCACTGCATGATGCTTGTGTCTTTGCCGCCCGTGGAGATGAGGTGGCTGTCATCACAGAGGAACTCAACGTTGGTGACATGACTGCTGTGCCCGCTGTACACGTGGCTGGGAGCCTGGAGGCAGACACCGAGGAAGCTTAGTGCCAAGTGCACAGCTGGGAGCTGGAAAGGCTGGAGCTCTGCAGCGTTCCCGCATCCTCTGTCCTGCCCTCCCCTGGCTGCTCTCCTGGGTGTGGCGCTCTGTGCATGGGTCTGGTCAGGGACAGGCACGGGCAAGTGACTGTCCTGGGTGTGTATGTTCAGGCCCTGAGATGCCAGGGGTGGAGAGTGAGGGGTGTGCTGCCAGAGGAGGGTCAGGATAGGGAAGGACCAGGAGGGGCTGCCGTGCATTGGTGCTGGCTCAGCGCAGGGGGCTGGAGCATAGGGGAGGGGTGGGGCCCCAGAGGAAGCCGCAGAGGTAGGACAGCCAGGTCTAAGGACTTCATAGGGTGGGGGTTTCCTGGGGGGGGAAGGAAGCCCCTGAAGTGCTCTAGGGTTATGTCTGCACCTGTGACCAGTGGCATTCGCTGACGGGCCTTTTATTGAATTACCAGACAGCTCGGTCAGGCCAGAAATGCATCCCTGTTAAGGGTGAGAGTCTCGAGGACAGGTCCTTACCCGGAACTGCGAGCAAGGGTAAGAGAAGAGGTGCACTTTGCCGAAGTCATCGCCCGTCGACAGGAGTTTTTCCTCGTGGGCCCGACAGACGGCATTGATGTCGGTTCCGTCCGAGCCTTCTGGCCACACACCTGAAACCAAGAGCACAGACAGAGCCCTGGAAACCCCAGAAACACTGGGCCACGCTGCCTGGGGACTGCACTGAACTCTGGCCGAAATAAAGTCACCCAAGGCCCAGGTGTAGAGACCAGGGCCAAGAGCGCGCTCCATGTCCCTCCCGGCTTCTCCCTGTTCCCAAAGCGTCTGATGGGAAGCTGACTAGTCCTCAAGCATGCACTTTCCTAATTTTTCTTTTTTCTGGGTAACTCTTCACATCTGAGAGTCTCTCCAAAGAGCTTTTTAACCCTGGGTCTGAGTGTGCCTTTCAGGCATTACTTAGTGTCAGTTCTTGGTGGCTGCTGCTTGCTCTGTGACACCGGCAAGGGTAGGGGCCGTCTGCCGTGGATCGGGTGAGGCTGCAGCTCTGCTCCGGAGCCCTGTGCCCAGCCGGCCTGAAGCCGGGGCTGGGGGCGGCATCTCCTGACCATTGTTCCAGGAACCCTTTTTGGCCCCAGCAGCTCTGGGTCTGGTATGTGCATCAGTTTCTCCAGAGGTTCTGGAGTAAGCCTGGGGATCCTAGCATTTAATACCAGAAAATGATAAAATGCCAGCGCTAAGGAGATTTGTGAAATTCGGATCAAATTATTGACCTAAGATCTCAGAGAAAAAGGTGACAAATATTGCCTTTCCCCCTACCACATTGTAGCCATTTATTTCAGATCATTTGTGAATATATTCCTCATCGGAACTTTGAAAGAAGTGAAAGTTTCAGTTTAAGGGCCCTAAAGACGCAGTGGTAACTCAAACAAATGATATGTGTGTTGACTGAGTGCCATCTATCTAGGAAGTTTGGCGCGACCTCATGGGAAATTCTAGAGAATTACTCCAGGACCCATTTCACACAAGAGAAGAGGGTTCACGCCCATGTTCTGGCTCTGCTCGCCTGCCCCCTGGAGCTTCGGGGAGTCCTGGGGACTTCGCACAGCAGCACAGCACAGCACTTTGACAAAGCCGGTGACCACAGGGCTCCCAACTATTGGAGAAATACCCTAAAAGCAGACACGCCTTACAGTGAGCCCTGTGAGAGCTGCAGACACTCACCAAAGACATGGAATCCCAAAGTGCAGGTGTACGTAGCCCATTCGATGTCTCTCGTAGCTTCCACACTGACGACTTGCTTACAAGCAGAGGGAACCCCTGGAGAAAGCAAATGCAGGTCTGCTGACACCTGAGCAGAAGTCCCCTCCCCTCCCGGGCAGGGCTGGCCCGGCCCATCAGGGACTCACCTGCTACAGAGCCCTCAGGAGAGGGACAGGGGAACTGAGCTCACAGCTGGCACTGAGCCCAGCCCTGGGGCCGGGGAGGGCCCACCAGTCCTTTGCTTTCTTCCCATCTTCCTGTCTGGGTCTGTTCTGTGTACCCCCGCCATCTGGCTTCTTTTTTCTTTGACCATCTCTGGTTCCTAGGCCTCTACCTGCTCACCATACCCCAGAGCCCCTCGACACCACTCAGCCCCTGCCCCACACTCACACATGCGTGCGTGGACACCCCCTCCACAATCCCTTTAACACCAAGCTTATGGAAACCCGTCAGACCAAGGCCAATGCCTCCCAGGTGGTTTGGTTGTTCCCCAAGTGAGCTCTTGCTAGGGAAGTGGGAGACTGTCTGAGACGGGTCGAGACCCAGGGCCCAGCTGGAAAACCTTCCCTCTGATCCTGCCCTCGTCGGGCAGGGTGGTAGAAAGGACGGGGAGGGTCGATCACGGGAGGCATTTCCCCCTTTCCTCCACCACCTGCTGCCCTGCCTTTCCTGGGCTCAACTCATGGGTGACGCGGCCCCCCAACCAATGGCTCTAAATGCCTGTGGCTTCGTATCTGGGCCCTGACGTCCTTGTCCACAAAATGGGGTGAGCCTGAAAGTGCTGCAGCTCATTGAGGAGGTGCAGTGAGAGCACCTCACGCTTCAGTACCCCCAGCAGTGCAGCCAGGCCTTCTCGCGCCCTGCGACCCCGGTGCTGAGTCGGTGCTGGGCCCGGGCAGCCGCCTGGCGAGTGCTTGAGGAAGCAGAGCATGGCATGTCTCAGGCACTTTGTAGGTGCCAGCCATTACCGTCCTCTCCGTTCCTGGGTACAGATGCTGGCCACAGGGGTTGGGAGAGGAGGATGGGTTCCAGGGGCTGCCGTCCACCCAGGTGGGAGAGACTTCCTGGTCTGCCCAGTGGGGATGACATTACCACAGCTCCCTTCACACTGTGACAGCTCTGACCCCACTGTCTCCTGCCACGTCTTCCCCCCTCCAGCCTCTCTCTGCAGGGTGTGGCCTCCGCCTCCCCAGGGCCTTTGTCTCCTCCACTGGGGCGCAGGTCGGCCTGGTCTCCAGGCGACTCAGCGGTGGGAAGGTAGTGAGGGGCCGTCTAGCCCAAGGACTCTGTTTCACAGAGGGCGGAACCTAGCCCTGAGCTGCACAGGAAGTGGGTTTTTGCGGGAGGCCCGGCCTGCTCCTAGAGTAAACGAACTCCTGGGTGCTACTCACAGTAAAGGATTTCATAGTCTCCGGAATTCGACACGAGGAACTGTGAGTTCACAGACCAGTCCAGGTGAGTGATGAAGCTGGAGTGACCCTGGGGGAGAAGCGCATCGGCTGAGTTTCCTCGCCCCATAAATCTTGGCCCACAGCCTGCTGACGTAAGTAACTGCAGACGCATCTGGGAGGAGTAGGTGCGCTTACCGAGCACTTGCCAACGCGCGTGTACTTCCTCCCGTTGTCGCTGACTCCGTAGATGTAGATACAGTTGTCATGGGAGCCTATGGCTAAGAAGTTCCCATCTACAAAGATAGGACACAGTGCATTTCCACTGTCAGAAATAAACATTTGATCAAGTACAAGGGACAATGCCAGGTGCCACCAGAGATTTAGAAAAAATAGCCAAATGAATGAATTATTTCAAAGATGAACTATTTCAAAGAGAAAATTTGCTCTGAATGACTCCCATAAACACTTCTATGTTTTGAAAATCACACCTGAGCACATTCTTGCCCTTGTAAAACCCTCCCCTGGCCGCCCCCACCGTGAAGGGGTCGAGACTCAGGGCCTGAGTGGGGCCCACAGGGCCCTGCAGGACGTGGCCACATCATTCCTCACTGTGTTCTAGGGTCTCTCAGGCCTTGACATGGCCCCTCCCCTGCCTGCAAGGCCCTTCCTGCCTCAACTCCAGGCACGCTGCCCCCACACCCCTGCCCAATTCTATGAAAAGATCAACAAAATAGACACGTCTTTAACTAGACTGACTAACAAAGACAGAAGACACGAGTTACCGGAATCAAGAACACAGGAGGAGACTTCACTACCAAACTCAGAAAAATTAAAGGGATTACAAACAAATATGATGAACAATTTTATGCCAATAAATTAGACAACTTAGATGTAATGGAAAAATTACCAAAACTGACTTAAGAAGAAATCAAAACTTTGAACAATTGTGTAGCAAGCAAAGTAATTGAATTAGTAATTAAGTCCTTCCCACAAAGAAGAGCCCTGCCGGTCGCTGAACTCACATGACTTCTATCAAACATTTCATAAGGAGTGACCCCAATCCTTCATAAACGCTTTCGGGAAATGAACAGAGAAGGGGTGCTTTCCAGCTTCCTCTCCAGGCCAACGCAGTCTCACAGCTAAGCCAGCCCAACCACCACAAGGAAACTGCAGACCAACACCCCTCACGGGCGCGGATGCAGAATCCTTAACACAACATTAACAAACACAACCCAGCAATAGGGAAGAAGGGTTAGGTGTGACCACATGAGATTTGTACCGGGAATGCAAAGATGGCTTAACCTCTGAAAATTAACGTAATACAGCCTAGTAATAAAACAAAGGGCAAAAACCACATGATCATCGCAATGGGTACAGAAAAAAGCATTTGACACACTCTAACACCGATTCATGGTAAAAACTGAACAAATCAGGAACACAAGGGCCCTTCCTCATCCTGATAAAGAGCGCCCGATGCCGTACTAAACGATGAACGACTGTTTCCCTCTGAGACTGGGAGCGAGGCAGGGACCCGCTGTGCCGCTCCTGTCCTCCATCACGTTGGAGGTCCTAGCAAATGCAGTAGGGAAAAATGACGGCGCCCCGGTTCACAAGGGAGAGTGAAACCATCTTTGTTTGCAGAGGACATGCTCCCACACGAAGAAAATCCCAAAAAGTTTATGCACAAAAAACCCACTAAAACTAATAAAAGAGTTTAGAAAGGTCACAGATATAAGATCTATGTGCGAAAAAATAAATTTTATTTTTCTATGCTAGCAACGAACATTCTGAAGACCAAATTAAAAAAAAACTTCATTCACAATGGCATAAAAAGCAACTTAGGAAAAAGTTTAAGGAAGTGTAAGACTTGGCACTGAAAGCCCTAAAACATTGCTGATAAAATTAAAGATCTAGATGAGCGGAGAGACACTCTAGGCATTACAAGCCCCAATCTTGTAAAGATGGCAACTCCCCCCCCATGTTGATCTGTAAGTTCAACGTATTAAAATCTCGGTAGGTTTTTAAAATTAGGACTTGACAAGCTGATTCTAAAATTTATATAAAAATCATAAGGACCTAAAATAGCTAAAGCAATTTTGAAAAAGAACAACAAAGTTGGAGTAATTACACTATTCAATTTCAAAACTTACTCTAAAATTACAGTAATCAAAACTGTGTGGCACTGGTATATGGATAAATATATAGATGAACGAGACAGAACTGAGATTCTCAAAATAAACCTTTATATTTACTGTTAAGAGATTTTTGACAAAGGTGTCAAGATAGTCCAATAGGAAAAGAATTGCATTTTTAACAAATGCTGCTGGAACAACTGGGTATCTACATGCAGAATACATGAACTTGGACTCTTACCTCTCACCATCCACAAGCATTAACTCAAAATGGATCACAGACCTACCTACACGCGATGGCTAACACAATAGCCGTTCTCAAAGAAAGCACAGGAGAGACTCCTGCTGACCTTAACTATGACGCCATAAGCAGGATCCATGAAAGAAGAAAACTGATAAGCCAGACTTCATCAAAACTAGAGCTTCTGCTTCAAAAGAGCCCACTAAGGAAATAAAAAGACAAGTCATACACTGAGAGAAAGTGTCTGCAAATCACGTACCTGATAAAGAACTCATATACGGAATATAGAAAGAGTTCTTACAACTCAGTAGTAAAATCCAGTTAAAAATGGGCCAAATATTGGATATATTACTTCATCCAAGAAGATACAGACACGTGAAAAGATGCTTAACATCTCTGACAGTCTCCATAGAGACGTGACTTAAAACCACATGGGGTGCCCCTACACTTGCACTGGGAGGGCTCTGGTAACAAAATCAGACTGTGCCAGGTGTTGGTGAGGACGTGGGGAAGCCGGCGCCAGACACGTTGCTGGTGGGGACGTAAAAAGGCTCAGCCATGCTGGAAAGCAGGTGCATTTTTGTAAGATGTGAACGTAAATGTACCACACAATCCGCCGACTCCACACTGAGGACTTGCCCAGGATACGTGAAAACGAACGTCTACAAAAGGCAGGTACAACGACTGTCCTGTCCGTAGCAGCATCACTGATGGTAGCCGCGACACAGAAGCAACCAGAATGCCGGTCAACTGAAGGACGGGCCCAGTCAAGGTGGCCCACCCGGGGGAGGGGCACCGCCCAGGAGTTACAAAGGCGGGCACGGGGGTGCGAATGGTGGGAGGAGACCTGACCCGGGGTGGTGAACACCCAGTACAGTGTACAGATGACGTACTGCAGGACTGTGCGCCTGCAACCTGCATCATTTATTAACCAATGTCACCCGAAGACAGAAAAAAGGAATCACCTACTGATACATGCACAATAACCCGAGTTAACCTAAAAAACGTTATTCTAAGGAAAAGAAGCCGGACAGATGTCACAGGCTACAAGTTGTATGGCTCCACTGACACGAAATGTCCAGAGCAGGCCATTTACAAAGCGGCCCAGTGGCTCAGGGCGTGCCCGAGATGGGGGGTGCAGGTGGAGGTTGCTGTTGAGCAGGGAGGGAACTTTCTGGGGTGCTGAAAAGGCTCTAACATTGGATTGTGGCGAAGGCTGCACAGCTCTGTCATCTCCTAGGAACCAATGAGTTTTGCATGTTTAATGGGCAAATTATTGTATGTGAAACACACTTTAATAAAGCCGCTCAAAAAGAGTCTCATCTTTCTGAGACGCAGACAGCAACACTGACGGATGAAAGGAGGAGATGCCTACAAATTGCTACAAAATAACACAGAGGGGCAGTGGTGGGGCCGCAGGTGAACAGGGCAGGCCAGGGGTCAGCGACCACTGCAGCTGGGGTAAAGGCGAGGGCTTCGCTGTGCTCTTCTGTCCGGTTCTGCTGTGTGAAATTTTCCGTAACCGAGAGTTAAGAAAACACACAAGCACAGTGACTCATGAGGGAGAGCAAACCCTAAATGCCAGTGATGTGTGTTTAAATTTCTCTGTGAGGTGGCTTGTGACACTTCTTCCACGAAGACCCCGCACAGACTGTCGGGAACCTGCTGGGGTCGCACAGCGCTCAGCGCCCTGACCTGGTGAGTACCGCATGACGGACAGCTGCTCGTTCCCGTCCGTGTGCACGGTGACCAAGTCCCTCGTTTCCGTGTCGAACACAAACCACCTGTTGCAAATGTGAGACAAAGTGCAATAAGCTGTTTAGTGGGGAGTGACGTCACACTATTAGAAACTATTAACCTAAGAGCTTAATAAATACTCTGCATTTACTTAACAAGAAAGCTTGTTCCCAGCTCTTATTTAAAGAAAATTTCCTACATATGAGCATTTCCTAAAAAGGAACAGCACACTGGCGACTACTTGGAATGATTCAGTTACGAGGCTGGGACGGCGTTCCTTGGCCTTTGAGTGTTGTCACAGACATGAACAAGGAGAAACAGCCCTAGGAGGGGAAGTGGGACCAACACCTCCCACAGGCCTGCGGCCACAGGCAGTGGCGCGGGGCCCACCTGCACAGGTGAGGCAGGACCAGCCCAGGAGGCAGGGCTGGAACCACCTCAGGGGTGGTGAGGTACCCAGCTGTGCCGTGTCTGACCTCCGTGGATGCTGGCGTGCCACCAGCTGGGTGAGAGAAAGGATGGAGGGAATGAAAGAAGAGCGAGGAGAGGGGAAGTTCTCTGGGCTCAGTTTCCTCAGATGGAAGACCGGGATCAGGACTCAGAACCACCTTGCAGGCTGAGTGTCAAAGCTGTCACGTTGTAACAGGTGCAGAGGTGCTCTGTACCCCTAACAAGGATGCGGCACTCGGCAAATGTCCCGTGATGGAACGACTGTGCCCCCTGCCCGAGTGTCCTGCAGTGGTGGCAGTAACTGGGGCTTGTGTTCTCCGGAGTGGAAAGCCATGGGGCCTCCTGCTCCCGCAGTTCCCACTCAGACGCCATGTTCCATCAGCTTGTCCCCTGACCCAGCGCCGCTGTCTGAGCCTTCCATCTGGGGCCCAACTCCTGCTCCCACCCAGTGTGCCCGAGGACCCCTCGAAATCTGGATTTGGCTTGTAGGCGTTAATCCCTTGCCTCTGCGACATCCATTTCCCTTTCCTGTGCTGTTTGACCTTAACAGAGGTCAGAACATGAGGAGTAGAGAGAGTTGGCGGCCTTCGGAAAGTCCCGCTGAATTGGCGCATCAGGAGCTAAGCCTGGCCTGGGGACCAGAGAAGCGGGAGGCATAAATGGAGGGCAGGGATTGGGCTGAATGTTCCGTCTTGCCCCCAGAGGACAATGTCTGGGATTCTGAGTGTCCTGCCCTTGTCACCATGTCCCATCCCACTGCGCAGTCAGTGTGGAGAGGATGGCAGCAACTGGCTGTCCGCCCTTCAACAGAGCGGCTGGCCGGAAGCCTCAGCCTTCTCTAAGAGCGTTA
This sequence comes from Desmodus rotundus, assembly GCF_022682495.2. Taxonomy (NCBI): domain Eukaryota; kingdom Metazoa; phylum Chordata; class Mammalia; order Chiroptera; family Phyllostomidae; genus Desmodus; species Desmodus rotundus. The sequence goes on along the minus strand of NC_071393.1, from coordinate 134,062,029 downwards.
AAGGGAAGGCAAGGGTGTGGCCCTGCACACATTCTCACGAAGGAGTCCCTTAGATACCAGGTGCCCAGCTCTTATGATACTGCTGCCGGTGACTCAGAAATGCTCGCCCCTTCTTTACACACACTCTGCAGTCACGACAGCACACTCGAGGTGGTGTGTTTTCTAGGGAGGAAGGGCAGGGGGAAATCACCAGAAATGTCTGAATTAAACCATCGGGGGCACCTGTCCTATGGCAAACAACAGAAGCTCATAGAACCACGACGACGAGGACCCTTGCACTCGCCTGCCGGATGCCCCAGCAGGCACTCTCTGCACCTCGTCCCCTCCACCGCCAGCACTGAGTGGCGAGGCAGCTTGTACTCCCACAATTTATAAAAGGAAGCAAACAGAGAGGTTATGCAACTGGCTCACAGACAGATGCACGGCTGCCAGGTGGAGAGGCTGGAGCTGCAGCACAGATCTGCTGCCTGGCCTGCCGGAGGTGCTGGGTCAGGACGTGTTCGCTGAGTCTAAGTAGGAGGTGCAGGATCTGGGCAGCTGCTACAATTTTGAAAGGGCAGCAGGAACAAGCATTTTAACATTCTTAGTGCCTGGAAATGCTTTCTTGCCTGATTCTGAAGTTGGGGCTCCTCCCACCCTGCAGAAGAGGGCTGGAGGCGCTGCTCATCCCATGACACTGGACACAAGTGTGTACCTGTGTGTGCATGTGTGAGCATACACATGTGCCTGTGTGTGCACGTGCACAAGTGTGCACATTTGTGGGCACGCTTCCAGGAGAGCAGGCCATGGCTTTCCTCAGATTCCCCAGGTCCGACATGTGAAGGACCCCTGTCTCAGTTTCCTTGAGTCTGACCTAATTGCTGGTCAGCAGACGCTGAAGATGCAGCCGAGAGCTGCTCCACACCTGCCCCGGCAACACAAGACAACACGCCTCTTTCCGTGACCTGTGAGCCACGCTGCTGTGGACTTACCTCCCGGTCAGTGTTCCGACTGCAACCACAGACCCTGAAGGATGAAAACCAGAAGACTGAGCTGGATCCTAAAATATTTTAAAGGAAGTGTAAATTGATGGCCAGGCACAGCACTACTGCATAAAAACACAGCACAGCCCTCGTCCCTCAGGGCCGCGCGGCCCCATTGAAAAACCTCTTTTCTCTCCAGAGAGAAAAATGTTTTCCTACTTGGACCAGGTATAGTCTTTCTGTTTCTGTCTTACATCCTTTCCTAGCTAAGCGGCCAGACAGCAGACCAAGAAGAGGCGCTCTTTCGCTGGGTCTTGGAGCCGTGCAGTGCCCCCCCCCACCCCCCGGGGCTGAATGGTGCACTCGCTCTGCCTGGACACGTGACCGCCGCCCCTGTCCAGCAGGCAGACACTGGGTGGGTGCAGATGCTCCGCAGCCCCAGCCAGGTCTGAGACGAGGAAGACACCTTCCAGGTTTTGGTCTGGTGGCCCACACGTGTGTGCAGTGCTAACTGATACAAGATGGAGTGTGGTCGACAGAAGAGGTGGAAACAGGCTGTGGGTCCCGGGGGCTGGGGGGAGGCAGACAAGGCCCGTCCAGGAAGAGCCATTACTGGTGACGGCGGAAGTGGACACACCAGGATTTTGGGGATTGGGTGTTCATGGGACAACAACATGGTTGAAGAGGTGGACGCGGCCCAGCTGAGAAATGGCAGGCGGGTTTCTGGTGCAGAAAGCGTGAGGTGGGGGACGGGACAGTGTGTGGTGGCATGGGGGGGTGGGACTGTGGTCACTAGGAAACAACACAGTGGGTGACTCTTTTCCTTTCAGTAAAAAGAGTGCGTGACTAAATCTGCCTGTGAGACGGGGGTCCCTTGGCAGGGGTGTTTCGGACAAACTGAAGTGAGAAGGGGTTGATCACAGGTAGACCAGGAAAAGCGTAGCAGTGCACACAGAAAGAGGAGGGGCCGCGGAGAGACTGTGGAAAAACTGAAAAATAAGAGACCAGACGCTCTCCAGGGGCTGACTCCATCACTGCGACGCTGTCACCAAGTGGGAGCTGTAAGCCAGCGCAGGCTGCCATGGCACAGACAGAAACCGTGGCCACTTGAGGCTCACAGCGTGACTGAGATGAGGACCCGGGGGCTCGGGGGGTCCTGCCCAAAGCCACATGGGCAGAGGAGAAAGCAGAAAGCACTGAACCGCAGGTGTTTCTGGCGTCCGTGTGGCGCCCCTCCCCTTGTGCCAGGCAGACAGGGTCACCGGTCTGTTTTCAGCATGGCTGCTGTGCTGACCAAGACCCCAGAGAAGGCCACCCTCCCAGACTGCCACTGCCCCTGCCACATCGGTGGTCGCTGTCAGATCTGCACAAACCCCTCGTGTGTTTTTCATCCACGAACCCCCTCCTGGGGACAGGTACAAGGCAGGACACCACCTCCTCTAGCCACACCTGGCACCTCGCGCCACACCCGTTCTGTCCTCTGAGCGGCAGGCCCACCCCTCTGGCCCTGGTTTCTCCTGCTGAGCTCTACCAGTGGCCGGCCAGCTCTAGTCCCTCGGCGGCCTTCTCTGAAAGCAAAAAGCAGGAGGGCTGACCCTCAGGCTGGGGCATGCTGGCAGCTGTGCAGGGCTGCGGGGTCTGGAGAGGGGCCGCCCCTTACACGGGAGGGTGCATGTCACCCAGGCGCAGAATGTGGGTCTGACCCATGGCAGCATGGGCACTGGAAGGCCCTGGGTTTGGGAACCAGGTCGAGCTAGGTGCAGACACTGGCTCTGTTGCGAACTCAGCGACCTGGGCAAGTACGTGGCGTTTGAAAGCCTTGGTTTCCTAGCCAACGCCATCAGGGAGAAGAAACCTCCACTCGCAGGACGGCTGCCAGGGTGAGGGCGATGAATTCACGCATAGTATTTGGTGTGTGAACAGAGCTCAGCGAGCGCGGCACAGCGGCGTTGGCCCTGTGGGGGAGGACGGCAGGCGCTCTGCTTTGCGCATGGAGTCCCTTTTGTAAAGGTCACGGAGACACTGACACTAACACTAGGGCTCTGCCTTATCACTGAACTCGGACTGCAGAGATACACTGCTCATTCCGAAGGTGCGCCAGAACAGGACACAGGCTCGGGACCAGGCCTGCACCCAGGCGACCCTGCAACCAACGTGGAGGGCCCCGGCTGCCAAAAATTCAACAGCGCCCTGCAGAATTACATGGGTGAGACCTCTGGGCAATGTTTAAAGCAACACAATTTAGAGGAGATCAATTAAGTGACATTTGTTTTGGGATAATTTTACATCACTATTCATTTCATGCAATAAATACACATATTCCAGATGAACTTTTATAAGAAAAATGGAATGCAACATGTACGTCTACCTCTATTATTTTGTCCCAGACTGGCCGGTGACCGACAGCGTCCCACAGAGTGGCATGTCTGTCATGCCCACAGGTCAAAAACTGCGGTTTGGAGGCATGGACGGCCAGTCCCCAGAGCTCATCAGTGTGACCCTACAAAGAAGCAAGACAAATGGACGCTCTCTGACACACTCCAACCATCACGCAGGAGCCATGAAGGGCGACGAGCCAGGCTTACTGCATGCTTTCTTGTCAGTTGTTTCCCGGCCCCCGCTTCCATTAGGAGAGCAGACTGGAACCCCCGAGGCTCAGGAAGGTTGTGTTAGTGTCAAACGCAGAGTCATCTCCTCCTTGTAACGCTGTGTTACATGCTAACGTTTCGGGACGTGGACATGTCTGGTGGGCCGGCCGGGACGCACCTGAGTAATGGCTGCGAAGTCCCCGCACAGTGTGCCCTGCAGGACGAAGTTTCTGGTCGTGCCTATCAGGATCACGTCGCCTTTCCCCTCGGCCACTGTCCGTATCGGACCAAACTGTTCTGGGATCTGCATAGAAAGGGCCAGAGTTAACATCAGAGATGGGCTCCACGGTTCAGGATACTTGTGTATGTGTCACAAGGGCAGCGCCTATCATAGTCTCTCTCTCTCACACTCACACACACACACACACACACACACACACTCACACGGAACGGCTCACTCTCAGTGCTTGTGGAGCGAATGACCAAACCTCCAAATCCTGCTTTCAAACTCTGAACATTTTATGTACCTTGAAGGAATCAGCAAGAGTTAAAGCTGTTTAAAAGAATCATAAAGAATAAAGCATTTTTTCTTGACAAGATTAAAAAGTAAGAAATACTCATGGGTAGTTACTCTTGTGATGATTTGGAAGAGCAACAGTGAGTAAAATTTGGAAAATGAAGGGCTGGCTATATTATAAGCCATAATGAGAGTTTCTAAAATTTACCATAACTTAAAATGGTGAATATTCTGGCAACTTCACTCTGTTTAGTTTTGAAATCCATTGTTCACGTTGGTAAACATGTGGAATTACCTAAATGTTAAGGAAAAAAACTTCAAAGCATGCCGGTCGAGAACAGTTCGCTGTGTGAACAAAGCGGAGGCTTGGGCGCGCTGGGGCTCGCCTCCGGACCAGTTCTAGGGAGGGAAGCGGCAGCCTCTGCTCTCTGACACTTCCCACCTCCAGCGTCTGGGACAGGAGGGAGGACAGGAGATGGCAGTCCAGGCTAGTGAAGAGGATTATGGGTATGTAAACATGGTGAGCATGTTCTACGAAACTGGATGAGGCTTTGGTGCTTTTGATGTGGTTACAGCTTACCACGGGTACACGTTCAGTCAAGTGCTGGTCAAAGCTCATTATAATGTCAACTAAAATCTCAGTGAAAGGGGAAGTGATTTCCAAGCTCAGATGCAGGCCTTCCTTTACTAAGAGCAATGAGCAACAAAACCAAGTTCTCCTACAGCCAAAGCACCGGGCCGGCTGCTCTCTGACGGAACGTGTTGTGACCATCGACTCAGCAGTTGCAAAGCCCCTACTCTGGGGTAGGGGGAAAGACCATCAGCGGTCAGGTGGACACTGACATCTGTCTGCCCATAACTTCCTGGGGCGCGGGGAGAAAATCCAGTGGGTGTGTAGAAGGAATATTGGGTGTTTTGCTTCTGGCTCCTACTGGCGTGCAGGCTGCTAACCAGGTAATAGGAGGTGACATAGATACTCAAGGACTCAGAGCAGGAGAGAAGGTGCTGGCACTCAGCCAGGTACAAAGTAGACACCCAATCAACATTAGCTGAAAGTGATAAAGTCTCCAAAGTAACACGCTGGAAAGTAAAGTGAAAAAAAGGGGAAAGACTGTAATGATAAATCAGAATGTAGATACCATTCCCTTGGAAAAGTGAGACTGGTTCTATTATAAAAACATTCTAAATGTGAAATATGTTACAAGCTCAAATTTTATATATTTACCCTTATTTTGCTGTGTATAACGTGCAGTTTTTTTGCCTAAATTTTGAAGGGAAAAATAAGGATGTGCTTTATACACGGTGTAATGATTACACACCTGGGTATAATAATGGGCCTAATGATCCCGTGTATAGTGCGCACAAAAACATGGGTGCACGTTATACACATAAAACACGGCAATTCCATTTTCGCAGTTGTACTTAAACTGCCTCCACGATTTTAATAAAGTGTTATACCACTTGCCCTGGCTGGTGCGGCTCAGTGGGCTGGGCATCATTCCGCAATCCACAAGGTCGCTGTTCTGATCCCTGGTCAGGGCACATGGCTGGGTTGTGGCCAGGTCCCCAGTTGGGGGTGTACAAGAGGCAACCGACTGATGTTTCTCTCCCTCTCTTTCTCCCTCCCTTCCCCTTTCACTGAATATAAATAAATAAAATCTTTAAAAAAATATTATACCACTCAATAAAATTTTATCTAAAAAATTTTCACAATGGTACGGTAACGATTTCAAGCCAACAAGGAAACTGATTGGGGTAACAGTTTAAGGTTCGAAACAAATTTCAATAGTGCTGCTTGCTGTCTTACCTCAGTTTTATGAAGTTTCTGGTAGTTTCCATTCCAGGAAATGAGCTTTCGGTCCTTCCCTCCTCCTGACACCAGGGTGCCGTCCCTTAACATGCAAAGTGCGAAAATGCCCCCCTCGTGGGCCCCTTGAATGGCGTAGCTTATCCGATTCGTACCTAAACACACCAAGAAAACCACCCTTAGTCCTCCAGGACGGGGCCCCCTGGGCCTGTCGCAGGTCAGTTTCATTTTAAAAGTGTTGGTCAGAACACCACGGTAGTGTAGAACCATGAGGGGTCCGATTTCCGGACATCCACAGAGCAGCAGGCAAGCCCGGCTGGGTTACTGTGCAGGGAAGGAAAACTTGCTAACGCAAAGCACGTGAGACAGGAACCCGTGGGAACCCGCGGCTCAGAGCCAGCGAGGACTTGTCTCACGAGCTGTGTTTCTGGCCAAGCGACGCGACTACCCTCCATTGCAGTCCCCCCTGCAGACCCCGCAGGCCTGTTCTGAGGGTGAAAGAAAACGATGTCGAAAGCACCCAGCACCCAGGGTAGTGGGGACCCACAGAAGACACCCTATTAGTTGGAAGTGATGTTGCCGGGTCTGTTTCAACCTTTGCCACCAACCAACCCAGACTGTAAGGTCCCTGCGGCCGGGGATGGTGCTCTTTCTCTCCTGGCATGTGGCAGGTGAGCCCGAGGCTCTCTGGGCTGAGCTCAGAGAGTGTGTTCCGAGTGAGGCCTGCTCCCTAGCGCGGCCTGCTCGCCGGCAGTGGGGCTCGAGTCAGGCTCACCCGAGTGCCCAGGGTGTGTAGCGCGCAGCCGTGCATGTATCGGTGCGCCAATGCTATGTGCACCAGGACAGAGGCTTAAATATTTCACAGCTAAGTAAGTGGTCACGGGTGACTTCATCACTGTCATTTGTTCAGACCTCTCCTGATGGAGGTACTCGTCCCATCGCAACATCTTGGGCTTAACGAGACCTTCAGAATGACAACAAATCGCCACTCTTGTAAGTCCCGTGTTCCTCTGCTCTGGTGTCGTGGTTTCAGGCCACGCACACGCACACGTGTGTATGTACCTACGCAATCTGGAGTTTAACAGCAATCCTGAGGATTATGTCACTAGACAATTCTTACCGAAGTCATGCTTGACTTCTCATACCTGCGCCAGACCAGTCTGAGTTGGGAACGATCATGTGTTACCTTTCCCCCACACCAAGATGTTGCCACTCGAGTCTCCGGTAATGGTGTCGCCGTTTTCAGAAAAAGTCACACAGAGGACAAACTTTGGCTTTTCTTGCTTCTGCAGAATGGTGTGAATATATGTACACATGTGTTTAGCCAAGACGTCCTCTTGTTTTATTAACACTGTCTAGACACGCAGTGACCCCAAGAGGGACGGCGCTACCACCCCATGTGCCTTTCACGTCTACCTGCCGTTACGTAAGTAACGCCGTGAGGGCGTCTGCTCTCACAGAGTTCCTGGTCGTGTTAGGGTACAGACAGCTCCAGCCTACGAGGGTGGTGGGGTTGGGGGCCCAAGGGGCGGGCAGTGTTGTTGCACCCACAGTGTGAGGAGCAGGGTCCTGGCACCAGAATAAAGGGTCCTCTAACTCAGTCTCTGGGTGTAGCTGCAAATGTCCCAGAGAGAAGAGGTGCTGTCCCCTGGTGCTCTCAAAGGCCCCCAAGTGGCCAGTCTAAAAAGCACAGGGTATCTTGGCCATGGTGGGGGCCCGCTCCCTGAATCTAGTAGGGGTCTGGGAATAGTCTTTGTCACTACACCCGCACATGCACCCCCACACTGGCCTAGCGAACCAAACTCTAAGACTGGGTGCCTGAAAGCTCCCTGATGACAAGTAGAGCCAGCTGACCACAAGTAACGCTGAAACATCAACTATAAGCACAATTGAACTTTACCTCGAATAACCCTTGCTTCTTAATGAGGCAGTTTCCTTCCAGCGTCCAGAAGTAGAGGTGTGATTTCCCACAGGTGACTATGATGTTGGTGTCCGTGGGGTGGAAATCCACGGCAAACACAGCTTCGTTGGAGCACTGGGCAAAACAGGGGGGCTCAGATTGCTCAGGTCTCTTAAGTGCCACAGATAAACCGTGCACTGTTAGGTGCCAGCTCTGGACCCTCCCCCACTGAATTGATCTTCTGCAAAGACTAAGCCCACGTTTGCTGTGGCCTTCACCTCTTCTTGCCTGTCTCGCCCACAGGACAGCAGCCCGAGGCTGTGACACGGGGCCCTCTCTCTGTGAGCACCTGTCACCACAGTGGGCACAGAGCAGGCCTGAAGCGGGCTTTTGCCGAAGGAGGGGCAGGGGCAGTGGGGGACCTCGCTGCAGGAGGAGCTGGCTCTCCTCTTCCCATCATGGCTGCCTGGCCCTGGCCGAACAGCAGGACCGGCTGGGGGTGTTTCATGCAGACGTCAGGCCTCCTCCCCGTGTAGTGATGGGAACCTCTGAGCGGGGCCGGGAATCTGCACCTTGGACAGCTGCACTGCTCCTGGCCCACGTGGGCTGCCATGCTCACCCTGGGATCCCTCCTGGTCTAGCTCCTGGGACTGTGCTGGTGGGTCAGTGACCAAGCCAGAGGTCCTTGGGTGACTCTCACTACCCTTCACCTCCTTATCTGAGTCCCACGCACCCTGGTCGGATGAATGAGACCTGACTGTTCCTTCTGCTTGATAATTCAGTTATATCGTCTCACACCTGGAGAATAACTTGCCTTTGACTGCCTCCCACCTCGCAACACAGCAAGGACTTACTCGTGACCAGACTACTAGAAGGCAGGGCTCTAGCGCGAAAACAGGCGTTAGGAAATGTGGCCAATTGGTGTGCAGGGTCTGCTTCCTGGTCTCGCAAGGAAGGTGACCCAATGGTGGTGCTCCCCACACCAGGAAAGGAAGGCAACCCCGTGCTAATCCCCATGTGAGGGAAGGAAGACTATGGAGGGCTAGTGGATGCCGGGACGGAACTGTGAAGTCAGTTCTATGAAACAGATCGAACCACGATTTAACAGGAGGGACACATGAGAATGCGTGCGGGAAGCTCGCTGCTCTATTGGGCAGAATGGATGAGCGGTGGGGCAGAGAGCTGCGCTCCACCCTCCCGAGCGCTCTGGGCCCCAGAGGAGCCCAGGCGGTGGTGCTGGCCTCCCTTCTACCCAGCCGGCTCCCTCCCGGCCCCTCACTGACTGGGACTGGGCTGGTACCGCATCTTGGTACCACCCATACCTCCAGTGCCTCCTCGACATACGAGTACACGGGGGTGTTTGTTCAATGAAAGGGAGAAAAAGTCAACAAATGAGTGATGGAGTGAACTACAGGGGTCGTGGCTGTAAAACGAGGACAGGAAACCCTTGCAGACATCGTGAAGACAGGAAGAAACCCTGCCAGGACTTGGGCCTGGCATCCTGGGGCGGGGCAGGGAGGGGCAGGTCAGCGATTTTGAGGTGTCACTGGAGGGCTGCCTTGGGATGGGGACCCCAGAGCCCACCGAGAAGCAGGGAAG